>NC_088806.1:1311793-1382036 GCF_011386835.1 Chrysemys picta bellii
ACCCCCCGCACCCCACGGCCCTGTGACCCCCAGCGCCCCACGGCCCTGTGACCCCCCCGTGCCCCACGGACGGCCCCCCACAGCCCTGTGACCCCCCCGCGCCCCACGGACGGCCCCCCACGGCCCTGTGACCCAGAGCCCCCCACGGCCGGCCCCCCACGGCCCTGTGACCCAGAGCCCCCCACGGACGGCCCCCCACGGCCCTGTGACCCACAGCCCCCCACGGCCGGCCCCCCACGGCCCTGTGACCCCCAGCGCCCCATGGATGGCCCCCCCACGGCCCTGTGACCCCCAGCGCCCCACGGCCCTGTGACCCCCAGCGCCCCACAGCAGCCCCCCACGGCCCTGTGACCCCCAGCGCCCCACGGCTCTCTGACCTCCAGCGCCCCACAGCCAGCTCTCCCTGGGGCCCCCAGCGCCCCACGGCTCTCTGACCTCCAGCGCCCCACGGCCAGCTCTCCCTGGGGCCCCCAGCCCCTCCGCCCGTGGGGCGCCCCCCGGCCGGCTCTCCCTGGGCCCCCCCCCCGCCCCTCCGCCCGCGGGGCTCCCCCCGCTCACCCCGTCTCGCCCAGGGAAGAGGAACAAGCTGCGGGTCTATTACCTGTCCTGGCTGCGCAACAAGATCCTGCACAACGACCCCGAGGTGGAGAAGAAGCAGGGCTGGACCACCGTGGGCGACATGGAGGGCTGCGTGCACTACCGCGTGGGTAAGGGACCGCCCCCTCCGGCCCCACGGCCAGCCCCGCTACCGCGTGGGTAAGGGACCGCCCCCTCCTGGGCTGGCCACCCCCCTCCGGCCCCACGGCCAGCCCCACTACCGCGTGGGTAAGGGACCGCCCCCTCCTGGGCTGGCCACCCCCCTCCGGCCCCACGGCCAGCCCCGCTACCGCGTGGGTAAGGGACCGCCCCCTCCTGGGCTGGCCACCCCCCCCTCCGGCCCCACGGCCAGCCCCACTACCGCATGGGTAAGGGATTGCCCCCTCCGGCCCCACGGCCACCCCCACTACCGCGTGGGTATGAATCATAGACGTTAAGGTCAGAAGGGACCATTATGATCATCTAATCCGACCTGCCCAACGCCAGCCCCAGAATCTCCCCCACCCACTCCTGTAACAACCCCCTGACCTGTGTCTGAGCCACTGACGTCCTCAAATCGTGGTTTAAAGACTTCAAGGTGCAGAGAATCCTCCAGCAAGTGACCCATGACCCACGCTGCAGAGGAAGGTGAAACCCCCCAGGGCCTCTGCCAACCCTGAGCATGTGGGCGAGACACCAGCCAGCACCCAGGAGAGAATTCTCTGTAGTAACTCAGATCCCACCACAGCTAACATCCCATCACAGCCATTGGGCAGATTTACCGCTAGTGGTCAAAGATCAATTAACTGCCAAAATGCGGCGATCCCATCATACCATCCCCTCCAGAAACGTATCAAGCTTACTTACTCTTGACGCCAGATATGTCTTTTCCCTCCACTGCTCCCCTTGGGAGGCTGTTCCAGAACTTCACTCCTCGGATGGTCAGAAACCTTCGTCTCATTTCAAGTCTAAACTTCCTGATGGCCAGTTTATATCCCTTTGTTCTTGTGTCCACATTGGTACTGAGCTGAAATAATTCCTCTCCTCCCTGGTATTTATCCCTCTGAGATATATATATATATAGAGAGAGAGAGAGAGAGAGCGCAATCAGATCTCCCCTCAGCCTTCTCTTGGTTCGGCCAAGCAAGCCAAGCTCTTTGAGTCTCCTTTCATAAGACCGGTTTTCCATTCCTCAGATCATCCTAGTGGCCCTTCTCTGTACCCGTTCCAGTTTGAATTCATCCTTCCTAAACATGGGAGACCAGAACTGTACCCAGTGTTCCAGAGGAGGTCTCACCAGTGCCTTGTATAATGGTACTAACACCTCCTGATCTCTACTGGAAATACCTCACCTGATGCATCCCAAGACCCCATTAGCTTTTTTCAGGGCCATATCACATTGGCGGCTCATAGTCATCCTGTGATCAACCAATACTCCGAGGTCCTTCTGCTCCTCTGTTACTTCCAACTGATGAGTCCCCAGCTTATAACAATAGTTCTTGTTATTAATCCCTAAATGCACGACCTTGCACTGTTCACTAGTAAATGTGACTCCAGTTTACAAGGTCACCCAGATCTTCCTGTAGGATATCCCGGTCCCGCTCGGTATTGGCCGTACCTCCCAGCTTCGTGTCATCTGCAGACTTTATCAGCACACTCCCACTTTTTGTGCCACGGTCAGTAATAAAAGGATTGGTCCTCAAACCGATCCCTGAGGAACTCCACTAGTAACCTCCCTCCACCTTTCAGTACGACCCGTTGGTGTCTTCCCTTCAACTGGTTCCTTACCCACCTTTCAGTTTTCAGACTGATCCCCAACTTTTCCAAGTTAGCTAATGATTCCCCATGTGGAACCGTAGCAAATGCCTTACTGAAATCGAGGTCAATTAGATCCACTGCGTTTCCTTTGTCTAAAAAATCTGTTCCCTTCTCCCAGAAGGAGATCAGGTTGGTTTGGCACGATCTACCTTTTGTAAAGCCATGTTGTGTTTTGTCCCCCCCAGCCCGGCCACGCTCCCTCCCTAGGCCCCACGGCTGTTAGAGGGTTTATCCCTTCTCGGGAGAGTAGAGAGCAGCAATGCCCCACCTCCGAAGGTTATTGGGGTGAACGTCCATCCAGCGTCAATCCACCTTCCTTCTCCTTCTCCTCCAATCCCCAACCAATCACTTCAGTGAACTGCAGCCAACCAATCCTAGCGCAGATTCTCTAACCAATTCTATCCCACCGCCCTAATGAACTAGACTGGATCTAGACTGTTCTCGGTGATGGCAGATGACAGAACAAGGAGCAATGGTCTCAAGTGTTGTACTTAAAGTACTGCGCAGGATCTTTTCCGGGGGAATAAGACAAAACGCCACATTTATTAGTAATACGTGTATTCGTTAACACTGTATCAGATGCATATAATATATTACACTTACACTCACACACACACACAAACACAAACACACTCCGTCTTGTTGTTACCAACTAGGTGCTCCCCTTAACTTCACTGGCCAGGTGAGTTAGATGGGGGAGGGGGTGGAGCTGGGCTTCTGCCGATCCGGATCGATGCTCCCATGTTGACAAGACGAGACCCGGGGTCCTCTGCAAGACACCTCACTTTTATAGCAGCTTTCCTCTTATGCAAATCTAGACCAGATTCAAACTCTGTGTCTGTGTCCATTGGTCCTTTGTGCTGCTTTCTTTTGAGTGTTGTCCCATGTTGCGGATTGTGGGGGAGTTAGGGCCCTGCACCCCTCTTCCCGAGATTCACTGCGACTCTCAACCAGCCAGTAAAGCAGAAGGTTTATTTAAGGACAGGAACACAGTCTCAAGCAGAGCGTGTAGGTACGACCAGACCCCCTCAATTAGGTCCCTCTGGGAGGTTCAGGGAGCTTAGACCCCAGCTTGGGGTTCCCTGCGTTGCACCACCCAGCCCAAACCGAAACTAAACTCCCCACTCCTCCCGCTGCTCCTCTCCTTTGTTCAGTCTCCCGGGCCGAAGGTGTTAATTCTCCCCACCCCCGTTCCTGGCTCAGGTTACAGCTCAGGTAGCTTCCTTCAAGGGAAGTCCCACATCCCCACTGCAACCCCCCTGCAACATTCCCAGGTCAAATCTGCCCTGCTCCCTGCTCCGTCACATCCCAATACTGCAAAGAGGGTGTTTCCAAAAGAAGGTGCTTGCTTCTAACCCCCGAGGCCCTCGGTATGTCTGCTTGTCTTTAATGAGCCCACTTGACACGTTTTATTGTCCTTGGGTCTGGCTCCCAGCCCCTCTCCAACAGTTGAGGCTGTCTGGAGGTGCTGCCTTCCATACCTTGCTCATCCACACCTCATTCATTCAACAGGGCAATTGATTAAGAGTGGGGGGGGGGGAGAGCTCCTAAAAAATAAAAATAAAAAAAATAAAATGAATGGAGATATCCCATCTCCTAGAACTGGAAGGGACCTTGAAAGGTCATCGAGTCCAGCCCCCTGCCTTCACTAGCAGGACCAAGTACTGATTTTGCCCCAGATCCCCAAGTGGCCCCCTCAAGGACTGAACTCACAACCCTGGGTTTAGCAGGCCAATGCTCAAACCACTGAGCTATCATAGAATATCAGGGTGGGAAGGGACCTCAGGATGTATCTAGTCCAACCCCCTGCTCAAAGCAGAACCAATTCCCAGCTAAATCATCCCAGCCAGGGCTTTGTCAAGCCAGGCCTTAAAAACCTCCAAGGAAGGAGACTCCACCACCTCCCTAGGGAACCCATTCCAGTGCTTCACCACCCTCCTAGTGAAATAGTGTTTCCTAATATCCAACCTGGACCTCCCCCACTGCAACTTGAGACCATTGCTCCTTGTTCTGTCGTCTGCCACCACTGAGAACAGCCGAGCTCCATCCTCTTTGGAACCCCCCTTCAGGTAGTTGAAGGCTGCTATCAAATCCCCCCTCATTCTTCTCTTCTGGAGACTAAACAATCCCAGTTCCCTCAGCCTCTTCTCATAAGTCATGTGCCCCAGCCCCCTAATCATTTTTGTTGCCCTCCGCTGGACTCTTTCCAATTTTTCCACATCCTTCTTGTAGTGTGGGGCCCAAAACTGGACACAGTATTCCAGATGAGGCCTCACCAATGTCGAATAAAGGGGAACGATCACGTCCCTCGATCTGCTGGCAATGTCCCTACTTATACAGCCCAAAATGCCGTTAGCCTTCTTGGCAACAAGAGCACACTGTTGACTCATATCCAGCTTCTCGTCCACTGTGACCCCTAGGTCCTTTTCTGCAGAACTGCTGCCTAGCCATTCGGTCCCTAGTCTGTAGCAGTGCATGGGATTCTTCCGTCCTAAGTGCAGGACTCTGACTTGTCCTTGTTGAACCTCATCAGGTTTTTTTCGGCCCAATCTTCTAATTTGTCTAGGTCCCTCTGTATCCGATCCCTACCCTCTAGTGTATCTACCACGCCTCCTAGTTTAGTGTCATCTGCAAACTTGCTGAGAGTGCAGTCCACACCATCCTCCAGATCATTAATAAAGATATTAAACAAAACCGGCCCCAGGACCGACCCTTGGGGCACTCCGCTTGAAACCAGCTGCCAACTAGACATGGAGCCATTGATCACTACCCGTTGAGCCCGACGATCTAGCCAGCTTTCTATCCACCTTACAGTCCATTCATCCAGCCCATACTTCTTTAACTTGGCGGCAAGAATACTGTGGGAGACCGTATCAAAAGCTTTGCTAAAGTCAAGGAATAACACATCCACTGCTTTCCCCTCATCCACAGAGCCAGTTATCTCCTCATAGAAGGCAATTAGGTTAGTCAGGCACGACTTGTTGTACTTAAAGTACTGCACAGGATCTTTTCAGGGGGAATAAGGCAAAACGCCACATTTATTAGTGATACATGTATTTATTAACACTGTATTATATGCATATAATATATTACACTTACGCTCACACACACACACACACACACACAAACCCATTCCGTCTTGTTGTTACCAATTAGTTGCTCCCCTTAACTTCACTGGCCAGGTGAGTTAGATGGGGGAGGGGGTGGAGCCGGGCTTCTGCCGATCCGGATCGATGCTCCCATGTTGACAAGACGAGACCCGGGGTCCTCTGCAAGACACCTCACTTTTATAGCAGCTTTCCTCTCATGCAAATCTAGACCAGATTCAAACTCTGTGTCTGTGTCCATTGGTCCTTTGTGCTGCTTTCTTTTGAGTGTTGTCCCAATGCTGCAAAGAGGGTGTTTCCAAAAGAAGGTGCTTGCTTCTAACCCCCCAGGCCGTCAGTATGTCTGCTTGGCTTTAATGAGCCCACTTGACACGTTTTATTGTCCTTGGGTCTGGCTCCCAGCCCCTCTCCAACAGTTGAGGCTGTCTGGAGGTGCTGCCTTCCATGCCTTGCTCATCCACACCTCATTCATTCAACAGGGCAATTGATGAAGAGTGGGGGGGAGAGCTCTTGTTCTACTGCTAGCAAAAAGAAAATTTTCTTCTATCTTATTCTATCCTTAGGGGCTATAATATTCTACCAAGGGCAATGCAAAGTTTCTAAACGAGGCTTTGATACAAAGTTCCATGAAAACAGAGGTCACACGTGGGTAGACCCACCACAAGGTTATATGAAGAGGCACAATGTAAAGTCATATGAAAATTATCAGAGATTGATCTACATTGTCCCCCTTTTGACCTCTCAAGAACAATTCTTGAGTGGTCACCATATGAATCTTTTGTATTTGTTGCAAACAAACCAAACAATTATAACCAGGTGAATATAACTAAAACATTACAATTGACTAAACACCAGATATAACAAACGCAAATGCAAACAATTATAATTATAATAATTGGAAATACAACAAAACCATCAACATTACAATAATAGGGTACATTGACAAACAAAATGAGGCCCAAGTTTGATGCTGCAATAGCCATCAAACAATAAAAGTCACTTTTTAAGCACACACAACAAATAAGATTTTGTAAGAGTACCACAGTTGTTATGCAAGCTTAAGCTGATTTGGACTTAAACTAACATTCAGTTGCCAAAATGTTGCAGAATTTTCTATTTTTAACAGTTGTTTTTAAGAGGTTTCTGGGGACCTAAAAGATGGGGCCATACAATTATGGGCCAAGGTCTTACAGGTTATGGGGGCCCAAGAACTACCCTTCAGGGCTTGGGGAAATAGATCCAGAGTGCATAGAGGAAAGTGTGGAATTAACAATAATACAAGCAAATGTAACTAACAATACAAATGTATCAAGAACAAAAATTAACAACAAAATGATTATTAGAGAACCAAACAAAACAAAACAAAATAACCCTGATGCACTGGGGACCAAAGTCTTTTGGACACAAGGGGTGATTGATAAGTTGGATGGAGATGGGGGAAGTAGAGAGAGGAGAAGACATTTACCCTGTCTAGTGTAGTATCCCCTCTCTCTCTGGACCCAATGCTAGCACAGGACACCACTAGAGACAGACACAGAACATGCAACACACAACACTGAACACAGACTTTCTCATGACACTATAACCATGGTATTTTATAACTCTTCAGCTGGTACCAGCTCTCCTGATGTTCTGGTTCAGAGCCTGAAAGATAGAAGCTTGGAAACAAATTAGCACAGTGCTCCCACCACGGCAGACCCTGCTCGGTCTCTGCCACAGTGTGTTTGGTACTTGGGGCTGCACAAATGCTAATTAAGTGCTGCATTTTTTGGTGAGTGTAAATCCTCCCTTTCTCTCAGTAAAAGGGCGTTAACACTCCATCTAGAAAAAAAATTTCTGTTTTAAAATCTCCAGCCATTTTGCCATGGCCTGGAGATCTGAGGCAGAAGCAGGCACTGTTGTTAACTGTTTCAATGGCATTTTGGCCCTGGGAGGAGGAATTTACCCAAATATCCCAAATATCCCCCTTCCCAATCTCCAGAGGGGTCCCAAAGGTCTGCCCCCTTCTGGGGTCTCAAATGTTTCTCCTCCTGATGTTCCTGCTGCTGTAAGATTTGAGAGTGCTGTTTTAACTCTCTGTACCCAACCTGTTTTTCAGTTTCTTTATCTGTTGCTTGCCTGGGCCCGATCCTGCTTTTTCCAATAAACAGTTCCTTTCCATGGGCACAAGCCTTGTTCCACTACCAATTTAGCAAGGAGGGTGGACTTTCCAACTAGCCCCCACCCTTCCTGGTCCCATTCCTTAAACATTTTCTTCAAAATTGTGAAATTACCACAATATTACTTACAAAAAACAAAACAAAACAAAAAAACAAACAAACATAAACCACACTACACTGCCCAAACTCCTATATCCTTCAGAGTTTGCCTTAACAGAACAAGATCTGTATCTTATGTTTTTAACCCACTCTGGGCCAGAGGGAGAGACGCTAAGCTTCCCTCTGTATTACTCGGTCTGCTACCACCGAGGGTTCATACACCAATTATACAAATCCTTCCCCGGATTAGATCCTTCCCCGGATCAGAGTGAGAAACACTAAGTTCTCCTCTTTAGCTCAGTCTTGCTACGGCTGAGGGTGTATGTACCTTTATAACACAATTTAAACCTAAACTCCTATATCCTTCAGAGTTTGGTTAATCCTTCCCCGGATCAGAGTGAGAAACACTAAATTCTCCTCTTTAGCTCAGTCATGAACACAATTTAAACCTAAACTCCTATATCCTTCAGAGTTTGGTTAATTAACTGAAAGTTTACGCTCTTTTTCCTATAGTGCCAGGCTTGCTAAAGCTGGCGGTGTGCACACCAGTTTGATAATAACTGTGGGTTCTATGCTTGCTCCCCCTTTCGCATTCTCCACCAAAATGTTGTACTTAAAGTACTGCACAGGATCTTTTCAGGGGGAATAAGGCAAAACGCCACATTTATTAGTGATACATGTATTCATTAACACTGTATTATATGCATATAATATATTACACTTACGCTCACACACACACACACACACACACACACAAACCCATTCCGTCTTGTTGTTACCAATGAGTTGCTCCCCTTAACTTCACTGGCCAGGTGAGTTAGATGGGGGAGGGGTGGAGCCAGGCTTCTGCCGATCCGGATCGATGCTCCCATGTTGACAAGACGAGACCCGGGGTCCTCTGCAAGACACCTCACTTTTATAGCAGCTTTCCTCTTATGCAAATCTAGACCAGATTCAAACTCTGTGTCTGTGTCCATTGGTCCTTTGTGCTGCTTTCTTTTGAGTGTTGTCCCAATGCTGCAAAGAGGGTGTTTCCAAAAGAAGGTGCTTGCTTCTAACCCCCGAGGCTGTCAGTATGTCTGCTTGTCTTTAATGAGCCCACTTGACACGTTTTATTGTCCTTGGGTCTGGCTCCCAGCCCCTCTCCAACAATTGAGGCTGTCTGGAGGTGCTGCCTTCCATGCCTTGCTCATCCACACCTCATTCATTCAACAGGGCAATTGATGAAGAGTGGGGGGGAGAGCTCTTGTTCTACTGCTAGCAAAAAGAAAATTTTCTTCTATCTTATTCTATCCTTAGGGGCTATAATATTATACCAAGGGCAATGCAAAGTTTCTAAATGAGGCTTTGATACAAAGTTCCATGAAAACAGAGGTCACACGTGGGTAGACCCACCACAGGGTTATATGAAGAGGCAGAATGTAAAGTCATATGAAAATTATCAGAGATTGATCTACAGACTTCCCCTTCGTGAATCCATGCTGACTGTTCCTGATCACTCTCCTCTCCTCTAAATGTTTCATAATTGATTCCTTGAGGACCTGCTCCATGATTTTTCCAGGGACTGAGGTGAGGCTGACTGGCCTATAGTTCCCCGGATCCTCCTTCTTCCCTTTTTTAAAGATGGGCACTACATTAGCCTTTTTCCAGTCACTGGGACCTCCCCCGATCGCCATGAGTTTTCAAAAATAATGGCTAATGGCTGTGCAATCTCATCCGCCAAGTCCTTTAGCACCCTCGGATGCAGCGCATCCGGCCCCATGGACTTGTGCACGTCCAGTTTTTCTAAATAGTCCCGAACCACTTCTTTCTCCACAGAGGGCTGGTCACCTTCTCCCCATGCTGTACTGCCCAGTGCAGCAGTCTGGGAGCTGACCTTGTGCGTGAAGACAGAGGCAAAAAAATCATTGAGTACATTAGCTTTTTCCACATCCTCGGTCACTAGGTTGCCTCCCTCATTCAGTAAGGGGCCCACACTTTCCTTGATTTTCTTCTTGTTGCTAACATACCTGAAGAAACCCTTCTTGTTACTCTTAACATCTCTTGCTAACTGCAACTCCAAGTGTGATTTGGCCTTCCTGATTTCACTCCTGCATGCCTGAGCAATATTTTTATACTCCTCCCTGGTCATTTGTCCAATCTTCCACTTCTTGTAAGCTTCTTTTTTGCGTTTAAGATCAGCAAGGGTTTCACTGTTTAGCCAAGCTGGTCGCCTGCCATATTTACTATTCTTTCTACACATCGGGATGGTTTGTTCCTGCAACCTCAATAAGGATTCTTTAAAATACAGCCAGCTCTCCTGGACTCCTTTCCCCCTCATGTTATTCTCCTGCCCATCTGTTCCCTTAGGGAGTCAAAGTCTGCTTTTCTGAAGTCCAGGGTCCGTATTCTGCTGCTCTCCTTTCTTCCTTGTGTCAGGATCCTGAACTCGACCATCTCATGGTCACTGCCTCCCAGGTTCCCATCCACTTTTGCTTTCCCTCCCCCCTTGTTCTACTCCCAGCAAAAAGACATTTTTCTTCTATCTTATTCTATCCTTAGGGGCTATAATATTCTACCAAGGCCAATGCAAAGTTTCTAAATGAGGCTTTGATACAAAGTCCCATGAAAACAGAGGTCACACGTGGGTAGACCCACCACAAGGTTATATGAAGAGGTGCAATGTAAAGTCATATGAAAATTATCAGAGATTGATCTACACAAGTTGCAGTGGGGAGGTCTAGGTTGGATATTAGGAAACACTATTTCACTAGGAGGGTGGTGAAGCACTGGAATGGGTTCCCTAGGGAGGTGGTGGAATCTCCTTCCTTAGAGGTGTTTAAGGCCCGGCTTGACAAAGCCCTGGCTGGGATGATTGAGTTGGGGTTGGCCCTGCTTTGAGCAGGGGGTTGGACTAGATACCTCATGAGGTCCCTTCCCCTGATAGTCTATGATTCTGTGCACATACACCGAGCCAAACGAATTATACAGCAGAGAGAAACAATTAGAGAACCAGACTGATTGACCATAGAAAAGTGGAGGCCACCCCACCCCCACCCCCCGGGCACAGCCAGACCCCATTACTGCACGGGTAAGAGATGACCCAACTCAGCTCTGCTGGTCTCCTGCATCCCAGCCCCGCTCCCCACACTGGCCCCAGATCTCTGCCCCACGGCTGGGCACTGTGGCTGGGGAGTGACCAGGGCCCGTATCTCCCGGCAGTGAAGTACGAGCGCATCAAGTTCCTGGTGATCGCCCTGAAGAACTCGGTCGAGGTCTACGCCTGGGCCCCCAAACCCTACCACAAGTTCATGGCCTTCAAGGTACCCGGGGGAGGCTGGGAGCCTGGACGCCTGGGTTCTCTCCCCAGCTCTGGGAGAGGAGTGGGGGCTGGTGGGTTAGAGCAGGGGGGGCTGGGAGCCAGGACTCCTGGGTTCTCTCCCCGGCTCTGGGAGGGGAGTGGGGGCTGGTGGGTTAGAGCAGGGGGGGCTGGGAGCCAGAACTCCTGGGTTCTCTTCCCAGCTCTGGGAGGGCCGTGGGGTACAGTGGTTAGAGCTGGGCGGCGGGGAGGGCCGCGGTGGGGTGCAGTTATTAGAGCGGGGGGCGGGGAGGACCGCGGTGGGGTGCAGAGGTTAGAGCGGGGGGGCGGGCAGGGCCGCGGTGGGGTGCAGTGGTTAGAGCGGGGAGGACAAGGAGGGCCGTGGTTGGGTGCAGAGGTTAGAGCGGGGGAGGGCCACAGTGGGGTGCGGTGGTTAGAGCGGGGGGGGCGGGGAGGGCCGCGGTGTGGTGCAGTGGTTAGAGCGGGGCGGCAGGGAGGGCCGCGGTGGGGTGCAGTTATTAGAGCGGGGGGCGAGGAGGGCCGCGGTGGGGTGCAGAGGTTAGAGCGGGGGGACGGGGAGGGCCGCGGTGGGGTGCAGAGGTTAGAGCGGGGGACGAGGAGGGCCGCGGTGGGGTGCAGTGGTTAGAGCGGGGGGCGGGCAGGGCCGCGGTGGGGTGCAGAGGTTAGAGCGGGGGGACGGGGTGGGGCGCAGTGGTTAGAGCGGGGGGGCGGGGAGGGCCGCGGGGGGGGCGCAGAGGTTAGAGCGGGGAGGGCCGCGGTGGGGCGCAGAGATTAGAGCGGGGGGCTGAATAGGGCCGCGGTGGGGCGCAGAGGTTGGAGCGGGGGGACGGGAACGGCCGCGGTGGGGCGCGGAGGTTAGAGCGGGGGGACGGCCGCGGTGGGGCACGGAGGTTAGAGCGGGGGGACGGCCGCGGTGGGGTGCAGAGGTTAGAGCGGGGGGCCGAGTAGGGCCGCGGTGGGGTGCAGAGGTTAGAGCGGGCGGCAGGGAGGGCCGCGGTGGGGCGCAGAGGTTAGAGCGGGGCGACGGGGAGGGCCGCGGTGGGGCGCAGAGGTTAGAGCGGGGCGGCGGGGAGGGCCGCGGAGGTTGGAGCGGGGGGACGGGGAGGGCCGCGGTGGGGCGCGGTGGTTGGAGCGGGGGGACGGGGACGGCCGCAGTGGGGCGCGATGGTTAGAGCGGGGGGGACGGGGAGGGCTGCGGTGGGGCGCGGAGGTTGGAGCGGGGGAACGGGGTGGGGCGCGGAGGTTAGAGCGGGGGGACAGCCGCGGTGGGGTGCGGTGGTTAGAGCGGGGCGACGGGGAGGGCCACTGTGGGGCGCGGAGATTAGAGGGGGGGGACGGGGACGGCCACGGTGGGGTGCGGAGGTTAGAGCGGGGGGACGGGGAGGGCCGCGGTGGGGTGCGGAGGTTAGAGCGGGGGGACGGCCGCGGTGGGGTGCAGTGGTTAGAGCGGGGCGACGGGGAGGGCCGCTGTGGGGTGTGGAGATTAGGGGGGGGACGGGGAGGGGCGCGGTGGTTAGAGCGGGGGACGGGGAGGGCCGCGGTGGGGCGCGGAGGTTAGAGCGGGGGGACGGGGACGGCCGCGGTGGGGCGCGGTGGTTAGAGCGGGGGGGACGGGGAGGGCCGCGGTGAGGCGCGGTGGTTAGAGCGGGGGGGACGGGGAGGGCCGCGGTGGGGCGCGGAGGTTGGAGCGGGGGGACGGGGACGGCCGCGGTGGGGCGCGGAGGTTGGAGCGGGGGGACGGGGACGGCCGCGGTGGGGCGCGGAGGTTAGAGCGGGGGGACGGCCGCGGTGGGGCACGGAGGTTAGAGCGGGGGGACGGCCGCGGTGGGGTGCAGAGGTTAGAGCGGGGGGCCGAGTAGGGCCGCGGTGGGGTGCAGAGGTTAGAGCGGGCGGCAGGGAGGGCCGCGGTGGGGCGCAGAGGTTAGAGCGGGGCGACGGGGAGGGCCGCGGTGGGGCGCAGAGGTTAGAGCGGGGCGGCGGGGAGGGCCGCGGAGGTTGGAGCGGGGGGACGGGGAGGGCCGCGGTAGGGCGCGGTGGTTGGAGCGGGGGGACGGGGAGGGCCGCGGTGGGGCGCGATGGTTAGAGCGGGGGGGACGGGGAGGGCTGTGGTGGAGCTCGGAGGTTGGAGCGGGGGAACGGGGTGGGGCGCGGAGGTTAGAGCGGGGGGACGGCCGCGGTGGGGTGCGGTGGTTAGAGCGGGGCGACGGGGAGGGCCGCTGTGGGGCGCGGAGATTAGAGGGGGGGGACGGGGACGGCCACGGTGGGGTGCGGAGGTTAGAGCGGGGGACGGGGAGGGCCGCGGTGGGGTGCGGAGGTTAGAGCGGGGGGACGGCCGCGGTGGGGTGCAGTGGTTAGAGCGGGGCGACGGGGAGGGCCGCTGTGGGGTGTGGAGATTAGGGGGGGGGACGGGGAGGGGCGCGGTGGTTAGAGCGGGGGGACGGGGAGGGCCGCGGTGGTTAGAGCGGGGGGACGGGGAGGGCCGCGGTGGGGCGCGGAGGTTAGAGCGGGGGGACGGGGACGGCCGCGGTGGGGCGCGGTGGTTAGAGCGGGGGGACGGGGAGGGCCGCGGTGAGGCGCGGTGGTTAGAGCGGGGGGGACGGGGAGGGCCGCGGTGGGGCGCGGAGGTTGGAGCGGGGGGACGGGGACGGCCGCGGTGGGGCGCGGAGGTTGGAGCGGGGGGACGGGGACGGCCGCGGTGGGGCGCGGAGGTTGGAGCGGGGGGGGCGGGGAGGGCCGCGGTGGGGCGCGGAGGTTAGAGCGGGGGGGACGGGACGGCCGCGGTGCGGCACGGAGGTTGGAGCGGGGGGACGGGGACGGCCGCGGTGGGGCGCGGTAGTTAGAGCGGGGGGGACGGGGAGGGCCGCGGTGAGGCGCGGTGGTTAGAGCGGGGGGATGGGGACGGCCGCGGTGCGGCGCGGAGGTTGGAGCGGGGGGACGGGGACGGCCGCGGCGGGGCGCAGTGGTTAGAGCGGGGGGGCGGGGACGGCCGCGGCGGGGCGCGGAAGTTAGAGCGGGGGGGCGGGACGGCCGCGGCGGGGTGCGGAGGTTAGAGCGGGGGGACGGCCGCGGTGGGGTGCGGAGGTTAGAGGGGGGGACGGGGCGTGGTGGTTAGAGGGGGGGGACGGGGACGGCCGCGGTGGGGCGCGGTGGTTAGAGGGGGGGGGACGGGGACGGCCGCGGCGGGGCGCGGAGGTTAGAGCGGGGGACGGGGACGGCCGCGGCGGGGCGCGGAGGTTGGAGCGGGGGGACGGGGAGGGCCGCGGTGGGGCGCGGAGGTTGGAGCGGGGGGACGGGGACGGCCGCGGTGGGGCGCGGAGGTTGGAGCGGGGGGACGGGGACGGCCGCGGTGGGGCGCGGTGGTTAGAGCGGGGGGGACGGGGAGGGCCGCGGTGCGGCGCGGTGGTTAGAGCGGGGGGGACGGGGACGGCCGCGGTGCGGCGCGGTGGTTAGAGCGGGGGGACGGGGACGGCCGCGGCGGGGCGCGGTGGTTAGAGCGGGGGGGCGGGGACGGCCGCGGCGGGGTGCGGAGGTTAGAGCGGGGGGACGGCCGTGGTGGGGTGCGGAGGTTAGAGGGGGGGACGGGGCGCGGTGGTTAGAGGGGGGGGACGGGGACGGCCGCGGTGGGGCGCGGTGGTTAGAGGGGGGGGACGGGGACGGCCGCGGCGGGGCGCGGAGGTTAGAGCGGGGGGGCGGGGACGGCCGCGGCGGGGTGCGGAGGTTAGAGCGGGGGACGGCCGCGGTGGGGTGCGGAGGTTAGAGCGGGGGGGCGGGGACGGCCGCGGCGGGGCGCGGAGGTTAGAGCGGGGGGGCGGGGACGGCCGCGGCGGGGCGCGGAGGTTAGAGCGGGGGGGCGGGGGACGGCCGCGGCGGGGGTGCGGAGGTTAGAGCGGGGGGACGGCCGCGGTGGGGTGCGGAGGTTAGAGGGGGGGACGGGGCGCGGTGGTTAGAGGGGGGGGACGGGGACGGCCGCGGTGGGGCGCGGAGGTTAGAGCGGGGGACGGGGACGGCCGCGGTGGGGCGCGGTGGTTAGAGGGGGGGGACGGGGACGGCCGCGGTGGGGCGCGGTGGTTAGAGGGGGGGGACGGGGACGGCCGCGGTGGGGCGCGGAGGTTGGAGCGGGGGGACGGGGACGGCCGCGGTGGGGCGCGGTGGTTAGAGCGGGGGGGACGGGGAGGGCCGCAGTGCGGTGCGGAGGTTGGAGCGGGGGGACGGGGAGGGCCGCGGTGGGGCGCGGAGGTTGGAGCGGGGGGACGGGGAGGGCCGCGGTGGGGCGCGGAGGTTGGAGCGGGGGGACGGGGAGGGCCGCAGTGCGGTGCGGAGGTTGGAGCGGGGGGACGGGGAGGGCCGCGGTGGGGCGCGGAGGTTGGAGCGGGGGGACGGGGACGGCCGCGGTGGGGCGCGGAGGTTGGAGCGGGGGGACGGGGACGGCCGCGGTGGGGCGCGGTGGTTAGAGCGGGGGGGACGGGGAGGGCCGCGGTGCGGCGCGGTGGTTAGAGCGGGGGGGACGGGGACGGCCGCGGTGCGGCGCGGTGGTTAGAGCGGGGGGACGGGGACGGCCGCGGCGGGGCGCGGTGGTTAGAGCGGGGGGGCGGGGACGGCCGCGGCGGGGTGCGGAGGTTAGAGCGGGGGGACGGCCGTGGTGGGGTGCGGAGGTTAGAGGGGGGGACGGGGCGCGGTGGTTAGAGGGGGGGGACGGGGACGGCCGCGGTGGGGCGCGGTGGTTAGAGGGGGGGGACGGGGACGGCCGCGGCGGGGCGCGGAGGTTAGAGCGGGGGGGCGGGGACGGCCGCGGCGGGGTGCGGAGGTTAGAGCGGGGGGACGGCCGCGGTGGGGTGCGGAGGTTAGAGCGGGGGGGCGGGGACGGCCGCGGCGGGGCGCGGAGGTTAGAGCGGGGGGGCGGGGACGGCCGCGGCGGGGCGCGGAGGTTAGAGCGGGGGGGGCGGGGACGGCCGCGGCGGGGTGCGGAGGTTAGAGCGGGGGGACGGCCGCGGTGGGGTGCGGAGGTTAGAGGGGGGGACGGGGCGCGGTGGTTAGAGGGGGGGGACGGGGACGGCCGCGGTGGGGCGCGGAGGTTAGAGCGGGGGACGGGGACGGCCGCGGTGGGGCGCGGTGGTTAGAGGGGGGGGACGGGGACGGCCGCGGTGGGGCGCGGTGGTTAGAGGGGGGGGACGGGGACGGCCGCGGTGGGGCGCGGAGGTTGGAGCGGGGGACGGGGACGGCCGCGGTGGGGCGCGGTGGTTAGAGCGGGGGGGACGGGGAGGGCCGCAGTGCGGTGCGGAGGTTGGAGCGGGGGACGGGGAGGGCCGCGGTGGGGCGCGGAGGTTGGAGCGGGGGGACGGGGAGGGCCGCGGTGGGGCGCGGAGGTTGGAGCGGGGGGACGGGGAGGGCCGCGGTGGGGGTGCGGAGGTTAGAGCGGGGGGACGGCCGCGGTGGGGTGCAGCGGTTAGAGCGGGGGGACGGCCGCGGTGGGGTGCAGTGGTTAGAGTGGGGGGGCGGGGAGGGCCACGGTGGGGCGCGGAGGTTAGAGCGGGGGGACGGCCGCGGTGGGGGTGCGGAGGTTGGAGCGGGGGGCTGGTGGGTTTCGGGGAGCCCGGGCACTGACTCCCTCACCCCCTGTTTCAGTCCTTCGCAGACCTGCCGCACCGGCCGCTGCTGGTGGAGCTGACAGTGGAGGAGGGTCAGAGGTTAAAGGTCATCTACGGGTCATGCGCTGGGTTCCACGCCATTGACGTCGACTCAGGAAACAATTACGACATCTACATCCCCGTGCACGTGAGTGAGGGGCGGGGTCACACGGAGCCCCCGGGAGGATGGGCGCTGGGGGGCGGGGTCACACGGAGCCCCCGGGGGGGCTGGGCGCTGGGAGGCGGGGTCACACGGAGCCCCCGGGGGGGGCTGGGCACTGGGAGGCGGGGCTACACGGAGCCCCCGGGGGGCTGGGCGCTGGGAGGCGGGGTCACACGGAGCCCCCGGGGGGGCTGGGCGCTGGGAGGCGGGGTCACACGGAGCCCCCGGGGGCTGGGCGCTGGGGGGCGGGGCTACACGGAGCCCCCGGGGGCTGGGCGCTGGGAGGCGGGGGCTACACGGAGCCCCCTGGGGGCAGGTGCTGGGGGGCAGGGCACTGCGAGGGATGCCCGCACACGAGGGCACCGGGGTGGCATGGGGCACACACACACATGCAGCATTCGGGGGTCAGACCGTCCCGTAGGAGCTGGGGGTCACAGGCCCTGGGCGGGCAGGAGGGGTGTCCTTTGCCCCCTGACCTTTGCCCTGTGGCAGCAGATCCAGACCCAGGTCACGCCCCACGCCATCATCTTCCTGCCCCACACGGAGGGGATGGAGATGCTGCTCTGCTACGAGGACGAGGGCGTCTACGTCAACACCTACGGGCGCATCATCAAGGACGTGGTGCTGCAGTGGGGGGAGATGCCCACCTCCGTGGGTGAGCCTGGACGCCTGGGTCCTCCCCGGTGCTGGGGGGCTGGGGGGGTCTGGGAGCCTGGACGCCTGGGTCCTCCCTGGTGCTGGGGGCTGGGGGGGGGGCTGGGAGCCTGGACGCCTGGGTCCTCCCCGGCGCTGGGGGGATAGAGCCAGGGGGGGCTGGGAGCCAGGACTCCTGGGTCCGTTGAGGAAGGGTCTCCCCCCTGACTCTCTCCCCCCTCCCCGCAGCGTACATCTGCTCCAATCAGATCATGGGCTGGGGCGAGAAGGCCATCGAGATCCGCTCCGTGGAGACGGGGCACCTGGACGGCGTTTTCATGCACAAGCGGGCCCAGCGCCTCAAGTTCCTGTGCGAGCGCAACGACAAGGTGGGCACTAGGGGGCGCCGGGCTGCAGCGGGGGGGGGCTCATAGCTAGTTCTGGCCCCAGTGTCTCAGAGGGGTCCCCGGGTAACCGGCCGCCCCGCCCCAGAGGTGGGCGCGTCTCAGCACCGGGTGAGGGGTCCCTGGGGAACCGGCCGCCCCGCCCCAGAGGTGGCTGCGTCTCAAGGCCAGGCGAGGGGTCCCTGGGTAACCGGCCGCCCCGCCCCAGAGGTGGCTGCGTCTCAAGGCCAGGCGAGGGGTCTCTGTGTCACCAGCCGCCCTGCCCCAGAGGTGGCTGCATCTCAGTGCCGGGCGAGGGATCCCTGGGTAACTGGCCGCCCCGCCCCAGAGGTGGGCGCGTCTCACCGCCAGGCGAGGGGTCCCTGTGTAACCGGCCGCCCCGCCCCAGAGGTGGCTGCATCTCAGTGCCGGGCGAGGGATCCCTGGGTAACTGGCCGCCCCGCCCCAGAGGTGGCTGCGTCTCAGGGCCAGGCGAGGGGTCTCTGTGTCACCGGCCGCCCCGCCCCAGAGGTGGGCGCATCTCAGCGCCGGGCGAGGGGTCCCTGGGTAACGGCCGCCCCGCCCCAGAGGTGGGCGCATGCCAGGCTTACTCCTGCTCTGCTCCCCCCAGGTTTTCTTCGCCTCCGTCCGCTCCGGGGGCAGCAGCCAGGTTTACTTCATGACACTCAACAGAAACTGTATCATGAACTGGTAAGGCCCCGCCCCCAGCGCTGGCCCCGCCTCTGGAGGGAAGGGGCGGGGCCCCCTCAGACACTGGATCCCTCTGCCAGAGACTCCGCCCCCACAGCCAGCAAGGATCAGGACCGACCAATCAGCAGAACCGATGCCTTGACCGCCTTCTCCCCGACCCGTGTTTGATGCTGCTTGGGGGGGGCTCTCCATGGTGACAGTGTGTCCCCCCCCTCTGACTGACTGACTGCCCCCCGCTTCGCTCGCCCCTCCCCTGACTCCGTGGGGACCTGCTCTGTTCATCGCCTGAGCGCCAGGCGAGGGGTCCCCGTGTCTCCAGCCGCCCCGCTCCAGAGGTGGGCGCATCTCAGCGCCGGGCGAGGGGTCCCCGTGTCTCCAGCCGCCCCGCCCCAGAGGTGGGCGCATCTCAGCGCCGGGCGAGGGGTCCCCGTGTCTCCAGCCGCCCCGCTCCAGAGGTGGGCGCATCTCAGCGCCGGGCGAGGGGTCCCCGTGTCACCAGCCGCCCCGCTCCAGAGGTGGGCGCATCTCAGCGCCGGGCGAGGGGTCCCCGTGTCACCAGCCGCCCCGCTCCAGAGGTGGGCGCATCTCAGCGCTGGGCGAGGGGTCCCCGTGTCTCCAGCCGCCCCACCCCAGAGGTGGGCGCATCTCAGCACTGGGCGAGGGGTCCCAGGCACGTGTGGGGTGACAGGCAAACTGCTGTGAAACACGAGGAGGGAGGTGGCCGGAGGCCGAGGCGGGGGGACCCAGTGCTGTCGCTGTGGGGCGCTGCACTGACCAGGGCCCCTGTCGGGGGCACTCAGAACGGCCATGGGGCGCAGACCCATCGCTTTGTGCCAATTTCGCTTTGCTTAAAGGTGGGGGCGTGGGGCGGGGCCAGGGCCTTTCATCCACCTGGGTAGGAGCCGCAGTGGTGGTGGGGAACCCCCAAAGCAGCCCCCCGACTGCCTTGTGTGCCCCCAGAACTCCTCCCCCTGGGCCGGGCACACGGGGGCGAATGTACAGGGGGGACACGGGGGGGGCCTGGTCCCTCCTGGCTCTGTGTATATTTTGCTTTAATTATTTTTATTTTGTAACAATGATTCATTAACAAAGCACTTTAAAGCCCTGACTGCGTCTCATGGGGGGCTGGGAACGCCCCCCAGGGGCGGATTTGGGGTGATTCTCGAACTGACCCAGGAGAGTTGGTCCTAGGGTGGGGACTGGCTGGCTCGGGGGCAAGGAATGGGGCAGGGACCTGTCCCCTCTAGGGGGCACCGGCTCCCACCCGGCCCCATGGGAGCCTGGCTGCAGCAGCAGTGCAAGGGTTAAACAATGGAGGGGCGGGGCACGGAGCCAGCTGATTCCCCTCCCTGCCCCCCTGACGCTGCCTGGGGGCCCCCCCGAGAGCCATATGGAGTGTGCGGGGGGGAGGGGTCATGGAGTTCATGGGACCCCCCCAGTATCCAGTTTCCTCTGTACGTTGCTTGCATCTATCAAACCCCAGACTCCCCCTCCCGCGCCGTGGCCTTGAAATTTCATCTGTTAATAAAAAACCAAATTCTATGACTTTCCCTGCCTGGTCCGGCGTTCTTTACCCCCTGGGGGCGGGCAGGGGGCAGCCAGGGGCGGGCACCGAACAGCAAGAAGCCGGTGTCCCTGGGAGGAGTTGGCGGCACCCTGCTGAGCTCGGGCAGCTGGGGCACGGGCCGGGGCGGGGGTGACAGCCAGGGCACACTGAGGAAGTGGAGTTCCTGGGGCCTGTCCACACTATCCCGTCAGGACCCAAAGTGAACTCTCGTCCTCATCCTGAGGGTCCTTATCACCCCCGTGCCTCCTACCTGTAGTAACCTCCAGACCAGTCCCCCGGAGACTCGGGCCGGTGCCGTAGAGAGTTTCGGCAGAACAGTGTTGGTGAGAAGTGGGGATTGTTTAAGAAAATCCCCCAAAGCCCCCAGGAAAGAGGTTAAGAAGCCAGTCTGGCATTCAGGGGAAGTGACAGCAGTGTTGAATGTATGAGCACCGGAAGCAGGGGGAAGTTGTGACACGTGTAAACCAGAACTGTAGGGCACTGATGAGGAAAGCTAAAGGCCAGAGGGAGAACTGGGCAGCCGGCGCATTGTCATTGTATCGGGGACAAACCGAAGCCTGACAAGGGGTTAACACACATTTCAAGGGAGCGTTGGAGGTGAAGTGGCCGGTTAACACCCCTCCAGTTATGGGGGGGATGCTGCTGTCCGAAGCCGTCAATCCGGCATGTCAGTCCCTGGTGTTTGGTGTCTGGCGGAGTGACGAGTTTCAGCTCCCGGCTCGTCTCTGGGCGGCGGGGGGCAGGTTTGCTTTGCGGACCAGGCCCGAGAGCTCAGACAGGAGGCGATCGCTTTGGGAAAAGGGTTCGCCCACTGGTGACCGGGCGGTTTTTGTCTTTGATCATTTTCCTGCGTGAGTTCAACCCTGGGGGCGCTGGCCTGGTTCCCCCCCACATAATGGCTGGTGAGGTATTCGGTGCCCTGGAGGCGGTACCCCAGGTGGGCATGGGACCCCTGGATCTGGAAATGAAGGGGGGGGTTGTGCCCCTTGTTCCGGCAGGGGCTGGCGCCCCTTGGAGTTGGTGGGTCCTGGTCTGCGGGGCACTGGCGCCCGATGATGAGTCTGGAGAGGTTCGGGGGGGGGTTAAAGGCCGGAAGAGAGGGGTTGAGAGAGATTTATTTCCAGGACGTGGCCCCCATCAAGTCTGGGGTTCTGTTGAATGATACAGCGACCCTAAGAACTTCCCAATGCCCTCCAGCCCCCATGGCCACTTCGCCTCGAATGGTCCCTCAGTGTGTGTTTAGCTGTGCGGCTGAGTCCCTCTCCCAGCCTGCAGAAAGGCTCTGGGGGGCACAAAAGCTCGCCCCTCCCACCCATAACACACATTCCCTCCCTCGTCTCGCTAACGAGAGTTTCAAAAGAGCTGGCCGGGGAGCTCGCTGAGCCGGTCCTGTGGATCGTCGGCGACTCCCAGCACTGGGCAAGTTCCCAGTGACGGGACGAAACCCACCGATGTGCTGGTGTTTGAAACGGGCCAACAGGCCGAGCCGAGTATTTCGAGCCCCATCAGCCCGACCTCGATTGAGGGCAAGAGACTGGAGCGGCTTGGCGCAGCACTCGAGTCATACAGATGGTAATGTAATGAATGCACATGGGTGTGGGGTCACGGCACAGAACCGGGCGAGCCGGCCTGAGCTCTGTTTCTGATGCGCACCCAAGCGGGGTCGCTAGAGGTGACCGTGGTGACGGATTAGACATGGACTCCCATGGTACTGCGGGGCGTTTTGATTAAAACACTCCCCCGATAGAAAAGTAACACGGCCCGTATTGACCGAACGAAAGGCTGGTGACCGATAGGTCTCAAAGGTACCTGGAAATGCGGCATCGTCAGCGAGCGGCTTGCCTTCGGCCGGGCTCGGGTCTGGGAACGGTGCTACATAACAGCTTTCCCGGTGATCTGCAAGAACACACAAAATCACCCCGATAAAGTTTGCAGATGACCCAAAAATTGGGAGAGTGGGAACGAAGGAAAGGCCGGGTCCCCAGTTCAGAGCGATGTGGATCACAACCCAATACTGTGGTTTGAATGCGGCTAAATGCCACCGTACACAACACGGAACGAGGCGCGTCAGCCGTACACGGGCCGGGGAGTCTCTCCTGGGGAGCAGCGACTCTGAAGCAGATTTGGGGGGCGGGGAGGGTAATCAGCGGAACGTGAGCTCCCGGGGCGACGCTGTGACCAGAAGGGCGAACGCCATCCCGGGCTGCGTAAGCGGGAATCTCGCGTAGGGGCAGAGAGGCGATTTCACTGCTGGATCGGGCCCAGACGCTGCCCACAGTTCCGGCCGGAGGGTGATTCCATCGGAGAGGGGTCAGAGAGGAGCCAGGAGAAGGATTAAAAACCCTGCCTGCGAGTGAGAGACTCCAGGAGCTCAGTTAGCGTAACGAAGAGGCGGCGAAGGGGTGACGGATCCCGGTCTGTAAGTACCGACGCGGGGAGCGAATGTTTCACTAGCAGAGGCAGGTCAAACCCGGTCGAGGGCCGGGAGTTGGAACCAGACGAATTCGGACTGGAAACAAGATGGAAAACGTCTAACAGTGAGCGGGGCTGGTGAGTGAGAGCAGTGGGGGCTGGGAGCCCGGACTCCTGGGATCTCTCCCCGGCTCTGGGAGGGGAGTGGGGGCTGGTGGGTCGGGCTCTCTCTCTAACACGCTCTCTGGCCTGTCAGCCCCTGGGATGGGGGGGAACAGGTGCAGCGAGGGGGGGAGTGAAAGTGACCTGATGCCGGTGGATGGGGGGGTCGGGAGATCCAGTGTCCGTCCCACCCCGGAAACCGGAATCAACCTCAAAATAACTTGCCCCTATTTAATCAGCGGTGGCCGGGAGGGGGATTCGGCCACGATGCAGGGCCTGGGGCTGCTGCTCTGCGCCCTGCTGTGCGGGGGGGTCAGTGGTAAGTTGGGGGGCAGAAACCTGAGCCCTCTGGGGGCCCTGACATCTGGGGGGGGGCCGATGGAGCCAGGCCCTGGGTCCCCGACAGGGGGGCAGGCTGGGGGATAATCGGGAGGGGTTAAACCAGGACTGGGGCAGGGTGCGGGACACAAAGGTGGTGGGAGGGCAGGGCTGGGGGCAGCTGCTCCCCACACCCTGGGTCTGACCCCTGCCTGCCCCACAAGGGGCCCCGGGTGGGAACGAGGAGCTGCGGCTCTACGAGAAACTCTTCGCCAACTACGACAAGAACACGCGGCCGGTGCTCCGCCCCGACGACACGGTGCCCGTGCAGATAATGCTCACGCTGACCAACCTCATCTCGCTGGTGAGACGCCCCCACGTCCGGCCAGCGCCCCCCGCTCCCGCGCCGCCGCCCCTGTGCCCGGCCCGGCCAGCGCCCCCCGCTCCCGCGCCGCCGCCCCTGTGCCCGGCCCGGCCAGCGCCCCTCACTCCCGACCCACAGCCCCTCGTTCCCACCCCCGCCGCCCCCTGCTCCCGCCCCCAGCAACCCTCACTCCCACTCTGCCGTGCCCAGCCTGGCCGGCGTCCCCCGCTGCCACCACAGTGTCCCCGCTCCTGCCCCGCCGCCCCCCACTCCCGCCCCAGCGCCCCTCACTCCCAACCTGCTCCCGCCACCCCCACGTCCAGCCCAGCTGGCGCCCCCCACAACCCCCACATCTGGCCCGGCGGCTACCCCCCCGCTCCCGCCACCCCCCACGTCCAGCCCAGCTGGCACCCCCCACAACCCCCACATCTGGCCCGGCCGCTACCCCCCCGCTCCCACCCAGCCGCCCCCGCCTCCGACCCGACCTGCAACCCCCGCGTACATCCCTCGCTCCCACCCTGCCACCCCCAAAACCACGCTGACCGTCTCCATCCTGTTGCAGAATGAAAAGGAGGAGACTTTGACCACCAATGTCTGGATAAAGTTTGTGAGTAACCCCTCACCCCCACTGGGTCTCCGGCCCCACTCAGGCCCCCCCAGACTCCTTGTTGATACCCTCAAGTGACCCCCGACTCTGAGCTCTCCTGTCTTCCCCCCTCCCCCCCCCCACTGCACTTACATCCTGAGGCTGAGGATAGAAACCAGGAGTCCTGGCTCCCAGCTGCTCCCTCCCCCCGCACTAATCTCCCCACTTCCGGTGACTGACCTTGTCCTGCAGGGGGGCAGCTACTATCCCTTGCCCCCCATCTCCGCCGGCGCCCCTCACTCCCGACCCGCAGCCCCCTGCCAGCCCAACCCTGCCCCCCCCAGCCCTGCCGGTGCCCCTCACTCCCGACCCGCAGCCCCTGCTAGCCCGGCCCTACCCCCCCCAGCTCTGCCGGTGCCCCTCACTCCCGACCCGCAACCCCCCACTAGCCCGACCCTGCCCCCCCCAGCTCTGCCGGTGCCCCTCACTCCCGACCCGCAGCCCCTGCTAGCCCAGCCCTGCCCCCCCATCTCTGCCGGCGCCCCTCACTCCCGACCCGCAGCCCCTGCTAGCCCAGCCCAACCCCCCCCAGCTCTGCCGGCGCCCCTCACTCCCGACCCGCAGCCCCTGCTAGCCCAGCCCTGCCCCCCTACCAGCTCTGCCGGTGCCCCTCACTCCCGACCCACAGCCCCTGCCCCCACAGCTCTGCCGGTGCCCCTCACTCCCGACCCGCAGCCCCTGCCAGCCCAGCCCTGGGCTCCTCACACACAGCTCTGTGGCGGGGGGTGCAGGGGGTCCCCCAGCCTCACCCCGTCTCTCTGCCCCCAGGAATGGGTGGACTATCGGCTGAATTATAGCAACAGTGAGTTCAAAGGGATCCGCTCCCTGCGCGTCCCCTCCGACATGGTCTGGCTGCCGGACATCGTCCTGGAGAACAAGTGAGACCCGGGAGGGGGCCCTGGCCGATGCCCCGAGGCTGTGTGGGGAGGGAGGCTGTGGGGGGAGCCGCATGACTTGGGGTCTCGGGAACCCTGGGAGATTCGGGGAGAGGGCCAGGAAACGTCCGCCCTCCTGTCTCCGGCGGTCCCAGCTCCAGCTCCTCGAACCTGGGACAGGGCCGTGACTCGGAGAACCAGTGGTTAATCGTGAGCTGAGCCAGCGTCTGGCCCCACTCGCTAACGGGTCGGTGGTCTTGGCGCAGGGGGGCCTAAGTGTGTTTGGCCCGCGCCTGAAGTCTCCATTCGCAGAACGGCCTGACGAGGGGAAAGTGTTTCTGTTTCTTTTACGAATAATAAGTCCCCCCTCCCCTCCCTGCCCGGTTATAATACACCGATTTATCTGCCTGGCCGGAGCTGTTGTTTTCCTCCTGCTCTCGCCAGCTACCCGGCCAGTCCACGGAAACGCTGTCTGGGCCAGTCCCGCCGCTCCAGGGCAGGCCTGCAGCCTGGCTCAGGTGCTCCAAGGGCCCCCCATCCCCACCGCGAGCCCCCAAACCTCCCCCCGGCTGCTGCCCGGGGCCAGAGCCCACTTGGCAACCACACCTTTGTTCTGCAGGTGCCGCCGAGCCCATGTCCCGCTCCCTGGCATCAGCCACCCGGCGTGGGGCTCTTTTGGGTCCGGCTTCAAGAGCCCTCTAAGCTAGAGAGGGGCCAGGGACCGGACCCTGGATCCCCACAGCTCGGGCCTGGTGCTACCGGCAGCTTGGCTACCGATTGCTTGTGCCAGCGGCCGCTGCTTTCGTTCGACGCTCTCGCTGCGATTCCCAAATGAGTTGAGACGAGGCCACTTTCTGGGTGCAGAGCGGTCAGCCTCCGTCCTTGGCTGGTTACTTCCTGCTTTCAGGTGACCCCCCAGCCGATGTGGCCAGATCCCCAGGGCTGGTATCTGGGCTGGTGCCATGCTTCACCATTCTTTTGGTTGCAGCTTGTCGAATAGCTCAGACAGCCGCTTCCTCAGCTCTGTCGCTTTCCATCCACTTCCTTCGCTGTGGCTGCTAGTACGATCCCCACGGCCACACCGAAAGTCAAGCAGAACCGTCTCTGCAAGTGGCTCATGTGCCACGGACGTGTTCCGGTCTCTCTTTGCTGCTGTGTTGCGGGAGATACCGGTTACGTAGCTGTCCCATGGCTGAGGACTCTTCAGCCCCACTTCCCTGCATCCACCTCCGTGGAATTCATCCCATCTCATTGGCGGTGGTGGCAAATTCGTTTGGATTCCTTCCACTTAATCGACTGGGCTCTGCAATAGATTGGTTCATCGTACATGACCCCAGCCCTGTCTTGGCCCAGACCGTGGGGCGTAACTCAAAAAAGAGTCCTACAAAAAGCAGAAACTCAGTCAAATTACCAAGGATGATTATTTAAAAAAAAAACATAAACAGGTAGGGACAAAATTAGAAAGGCCAAGGCACAAAACGACACTCAACTAGCTAGGGAGAAAAAGGGCAACAAGAATGCATTTTACAACTACCTTACAAGCAAGAGGACTTCCTGCACTTAGGACGGAAGAATCCCATGCACTGCTACAGACTAGGGACCGAATGGCTAGGTAGCAGTTCTGCAGAAAAGGACCTAGGGGTCACAGTGGACGAGAAGCTGGATACAAGTCGACAGTGTACCCTTGTTGCCAAGAAGGCTAACTGCATTTTGGGCTGTATAAGTAGGAGCATTGCCAGCAGATCGAGGGACGTGATCATTCCCCTTTATTCGGCACTGGTGAGGCCTCATCTGGAGTACTGTGTCCAGTTTTGGGCCCCACACTACAAGAAGGATGTGGAAAAATTGGAACGAGTCCACTGGAGGGCAACAAAAATGATTAGGGGGCTGGGGCACATGACTTATGAGGAGAGGCTGAGGGAACTGGGATTGTTTAGTCTCCAGAAGAGAAGATTGAGGGGGGATTTGATAGCCGCCTTCAACTACCTGAAGGGGAGTTCCAAAGAGGATGGAGCTCGGCTGTTCTCAGTGGTGGCAGATGACAGAACAAGGAGCAATGGTCTCAAGTTGCAGTGGGGGAGGTCCAGGTTGGATATTAGGAAACACTATGTCACTAGGAGGGTGGTGAAACACTGGAATGCGTTACCTAGGGAGGTGGTGGAATCTCCTTCTTTAGAGGTTTTTAACGCCTGGCTTGACAAAGCCCTGGCTGGGATGATTTAGTTGGGAATTGGTCCTGCTTTGAGCAGGGGGTTGGACTAGATGACCTCCTGAGGTCTCTTCCAACCCTAATCTTTTATGATTCAATGAAGACCAAGGACAGGGTAGGCCCGTTACTCATTGAGGAGGGAAAGATAATGATAAAAAAAACCGCAGCAGTGGCCGATGTGTTAAATGCCTTTTTTGTTTCGGTTTTCACCAAACAGTTAGCGGTGACCGGCCAACTAGCACAGTGAACGTCGGTGTAAAGGGGGAAGGATCTGAGGCTAACATAAGGGCAGAACAAGTTAAAAATTAATTAGACAAGTCCGATGTCTCCAAGTTGGCAGGGTCTGACAAAACACATCCTGGGATACTCAAGAAATGGGCTGAAGAGGTCTGAGCCATCTGTGACGATCTTTGAGTACACGTGGCGGTGGGCACACAACTGGTTGGAAAACCGTTCCCAGAGAGTAGTTATCAGCGGTTCACAGTCAAGCTGGAAGGGCATAACGAGCGGGGTCCCCCCAGGAATCTGTCCTGGGTCCGGTTCTATTTGATATCTTCTTAAATGATTTTGTTTAGGTTGGACATTAGGAAAAAGTGGTTAAAGGCTGGAACAAATGACCTGGGGAGGTCGTGACGTCTCCATCGTTGGAGGTTTTTAAGAACAGGTTGGACCAACACCTGTGGCGGATGGTCTAGAAGATAATACTTTGTCCTGCTTCTGTGTAGGGGGCTGGACTAGATGGATTTAGACGTGTTCTGCCGATTTGAGTTAAAGTCAGACTACGCCCTTTTTGCGATTGGGTTATGTCGGCAGAGGTGCGGCTGGTTGTCCCCCTCCCTGACGTTCCCGCCCCATTTTCGGTCTGTCCCTGCTTCAGTGGTTCAACCTCATGCATCCCAGTCCACCCCTTTCAGGGTATCCCAAAAGCTGGCCCGGCCACAGAAAAGTCTTTCCAGGGATGCCCCCAAAAGTCCACTGAGATGAAGGCTTCAGGCCACAGGGCAGGTTGGGGTGGGTGCCGATCTTTTGGGGTGCATGGGCTTTGGTGTGTCAATATATGAGGGTGTCTCATGGGCACCAAGGGATGTGGTGGTTTTGTTTTTGGGGCACAGGGATGTTGTTTTCCAGGCTGCATGGGAAGTGTCTGGGCTGCAGGGACTTGCTGACGCCCCCTTTCCCTTCTCACCCCCCCCCCCCCAGCATCGACGGGCAGTTTGAGATCGCCTACTACGCGAACGTGCTGGTGTACCCTGGGGGAGCCATGTACTGGCTGCCCCCCGCCATCTACCGCAGCACCTGTGCCATCGAAGTCACCTACTTCCCCTTCGACTGGCAGAACTGCTCCCTTGTCTTCCAGTGAGTGAGATATGCCCACCTCTGGGGCGGGGCGGCCAGTTACACGGGGACCCCTCGCCTGGCGCTGAGATGTGCCCACCTCTGGGGGGGGCGGCCGGTTACCCAGAGACCCCTCGCCCGGCGCTGAGATGTGGCCACCTCTGGGGGGGGCGGCCGGTTCCCCAGAGACCCCTCGCCCGGTGCTGAGATGCAGCCACCTCTGGGGCGGGGCGGCCAGTTACCCAGAGACCCCTCGCCCGGCGCTGAGATGCAGCCACCTCTGGGGCGGGGCGGCCGGTTCCCCAGGGACCCCTCGCCTGGTGCTGAGATGCAGCCACCTCTGGGGCGGGGCGGCCGGTTACCCAGAGACCCCTCGCCTGGCCCTGAGATGCACCCACCTCTGGGGCGGGGCGTCTGTTTACTCAGGGACCCCTCACCCAGTGCCAGGGCTGACCCTAAGGAGAGGGCGCCCCCTGCTGACCCCCCATGTGGCTGCAGGTCCCAGACGTACAGCGCTAACGAGGTTGAACTGCAGCTGTCAATCAATGAGGAGACGTCCCGCCCCTTTGACGAGATCGATATAGACCCCGCCGCCTTCACAGGTATGGGGGGGTGGGAAAGAGGGTGTCTGCCAGCCCCCCCCGAACAGACCCCCAAGGGGGCAGGGGGTGTCTGCCACAGCTCCTCCCAGGGGCAAATGTCTGCCAGGTCCCCCCCAGTGGGGGTGCTCCCCACAGCACCCACTGCCTCCCGCCCTGCAGAGAACGGGGAGTGGGCGATCCGGCACCGGCCGGCCTGGAAGGTGCTGCACCCGGAGCTGGGCCGGGAGGCGCTCGGCTTCCAGGAGATCCGCTTCTCGCTCATCATCCAGCGCAAGCCCCTCTTCTACGTCATCAACATCATCGTGCCCTGCGTGCTCATCTCCTCCGTCGTCGTGCTGGTCTACTTCCTGCCTGCCCAAGGTGAGCCCGGCCACGGGAAACCCCGCCCAGCCCGGTCAGCCACCGGGACGCCCCTCCTGGCCACAGGGACGCCCCACCTGCCCCGCCCGGCCACGGGGATGCCCTGCCTGGCCTCGAAGATATCTAGCCGGCCACAGGGAAACCCTGCCCGGCCACAGGACAAGGAGAGGTGCTCCCTACCACACCCATGTGGGGGACACATTTGCTGGCACTAGGAGCAAACGATAGGGGCATGAACCCCAATCTCTCCTGGTGGCCCCTCTCTGGGGGGCCCCAGGGCAGAAAGCCCCAGGCCCTGGGCAGGAGGGGACATAGCAGGATATCGGAGGGAAGCCAAACGGCTCCATGTCACCCCTGTTCTCTGCCCCTGGCAGCCGGTGGCCAGAAATGCACCCTCTCCATCTCAGTGCTGCTGGCTCAGACTGTCTTCCTCTTCCTCATCGCCCAAAAAATCCCAGAGACCTCACTCAGCGTCCCCCTCATCGGCAAGTGAGTGACACCCCCCATCCCGCTTCCCTGGGAACCAGGACTCCTGGGTTCTCTCCCTGGCTCTGGGAGGGGAGTGGGGGCTGGTGGTTACAGCAGGGGGGTCTGGGAGCCAGGACTCCTGGGTTCTCTCCCCGGCTCTTGGAGGGGTGTGGGGGCTGGTGGGTTAGAGCAGGGGAGGCTGGGAGCCAGGACTCCTGGGTTCTCTCCCCAGCTCTGGGAGGGGTGTGGGGGCTGGTGGGTTAGAGCAGGGGAGGCTGGGAGCCAGGACGCCTGGGTTCTCTCCCAGCTCTGGGAGGGGAGTGGGGGCTGGTGGGTTAGAGCAGGGGAGGCTAGGAGCCAGGACTCCCGAGATCTCTCCCCGGCAGGTACCTGATGTTTGTCATGGGGGTGGCGACGCTGATCGTGATGAATTGTGTCATTGTGCTGAATGTTTCCCTGCGAACGCCGAACACCCACTGCATGTCTGAGCAACTCAAACATGTGAGTGTCAGGGGCAGAGCACAGTGGGGAGATGAGAGGGATCTGGGGGGGGGAAGTGCCAGGGGGCTGGGGGTGGAGGGAGTGCTCGGGGGCAGTGGGGCTGGAGAACTGGGGATCAGTGCCAGGGGGAATGTGGGGTGAAGGGCACCAGTCTTGGAGGGAAATTGGAGAACCAAGAACCAACCAAAGGGGGAATAGGGATTGGGGAGAGAACCGATCCTGGCTGGGGGAGTGGGGGCTTAGGGCAGGGAAGAGTCCAAGGGCTAAGCCCGGACCCTTAGATCCAGTATCTTAGATGTCTGTAGACTAATGTGAGAAGGATAGGGAATAAGCAGGAAGAACACGAAATGCTAGTCAATAAACACAACTATGACCTAGTTGGCGTCACGGAGACTTGGTGAGATAATACGCACAACTGGAATATTGGTACAGATGGGTACAGCGTGCTCAGGGACAGGCAGGGGAAAAAGGGAGGTGTTGCCGCCTTATATATTAAAAATGCGTACACTTGGACTGAGGTTGAGCTGGAAATAGGAGACAGACTTGTTGAAAGTCTCTGGGTAAGGATGAAAGGGGTAAAAAACAAGGGTGATGTCATGGTAGGGGTCTACTACAGATCCCTAACCAGGAAGACAAGGTGGGTGACGCTTTTTTTTAAACTAATAAAATCATCCAAACCACAGAACTTGGTGGTGATGGGGGACTTCAACTCCCCAGACATCTGTTGGGAAAATAACACAGCAGGGCACAGATTATTCAACAAGTTCTTGGAATGTATCGGAGACGATTTTTTATTTCAGAAGGTGGAGAAAGCTACTAGGGGAGAGGCTGGTCTAGATTTGATTTTGACAAATAGGGAGGAAGTGGTTGAGAATTTGAAAGCGGAAGGCAGCTTGGGTGAAAGCGATCGTGAAATAATAGAGTTCATGATGCTAAGGAATGGTAGGAGGGAGAACAGCAAAATGAAGACAATGGATTTCAAGAAGGCAGACGTTAGCAAACTCAGGGAGTTGGTAGGTAAGATCCCATGGGAAGCAAGTCTATGGGGAAAAACAGTTGAAGTTTTCAGTTGGCAGTTTTTCAAAGAGACGTCATTAAGGGCACAAGAGGAAACTATCCCACTGCGTAGGAAAGATAGGAAGTATGGCAAGTATGGCTTAACCAGGGGATCTTCAATAATCTAAAACTCGAAAAACAGTCCTGCAAAAATTGAAAACTCAGCCAAATTACAAAGGATGAATATAAACAAATAAAACTAATATGTAGGGACAAAATTAGAAAGGCCAAGGCACATAACAAGATCAAACTAGCTAGGGACATAAAGGGTAACAAGAAAACATTCTACAAATACATTAGAAGCAAGAGGAAGACCAAGGAGAGGGTAGGCCCGTTACTCAATGAGGGGGGAAAGACAATAACAGAAAATGTGGAAATGGCAGAGGTGCTTAATGACGTCTTTGTTTCGGTTTTCACCAAGAAGGTTGGTGGCGACTGGACGTCTAACATAGTGAATGCCAGTGAAAATGAGGTAGGATCAGAGGCTAAAATAGGGAGAGAACAAGTCAAAAATTACTTAGACAAGTTAGATGTCTTCAAATCACCAGGGCCTGATGAAATGCATCCTAGAATACTCAAGGAGCTGACTGAGGAGACATCTGAGCTATTAGCGATTATCTTTGAAAAGTCATGGAAGATGGGAGAGATTCCAGAGGACTGGAAAAGGGCAAATCTAGTGCCCATCTCTAAAAAGGGAAATAAGAACAACCCAGGGAATTACAGACCGGTCAGCTTAACTTCTGTACTCGGAAAGATAATGGAGCAAATAATTAAGCAACCAATTTGCAAACACCTAACATAAGAACATAAGAATGGCCCTACTGGGTCAGACCAAGAGTCCATCTAACCCAGTATCCTGTCTACCGAGGGTGGCCAGTGCCAGGTGCCCCAGAGGGAATGAACAGAACAGGGAATCATCAAGCGATCGATCCCCTGTCACCCACTCCCAGCTTCTGGCAAACAGAGGCCAGGGACACCATTCCCGCCCATCCTGCTAATAGCCATTGATTGACCTATCCTCCATGAACGTATCTAGTTCTTCGTTGAACCCTGGTATAGTCTTGGCCTTCGCAACATCCTCTGGTGAGGAGTTGCACAGGTTAACAGTGAGTTGTGTGAAGAAATACTTCCTGTTGTTTTAAACCTGCTGCCTATTAATTTCATTTGGTGACTCCTAGTTCTTGTGTTATGAGAAGTAGTAAACAACACTTCCTTATCTACTTTCTTCACACCAATCATTGTTTTATACACCTCAATCATATCCCCCCTTAGCCATCTCTTTTCCAAGCTGAAAAGTCGCAGTCTTATTAATCTCTCCTCATACGGAAGCCGTTCCAGACCCCTCATCATTTTTGTTGCCCTTTTCTGAACCTTTTCCAATTCCAATCTATCTTTTTTGAGATGGAGCGACCACATCTGCACGCAGTATTCAAGATGTTGGCGTACCATGGATTTATAGAGGCAACATGATATTTTCTGTCCTATTATCTATCCCTTTCTTAATGATTCCCAACATCCTGTTCGCTTTTTTGGCTGCCACTGCACATTGAGTGAATGTTTGCAGAGAACTCTCCACAAGGACTCCAAGATCTCTTTCTTGAGTGGCAACAGCTAATTTAGACCCCTCATTTTATACATGTAGTTGGGATTATATTTTCCCATGTGCATTATTTTGCATTTATCAACATTGAATTTCATCTGCCATTTTGTTGCCCAGACACCCAGTTTTGAGAGATCCTTTTGTAGCTCTTCGCAGTCTGCCTGGGACTTAACTATCTTGAGTAGTTTTGTATCATCTGCAAAATTTGCCACCTCACTGTTTACCCCTTTTTCCAGATTGTTTATGAATAAGTTGAATAGGACTGGTCCCAGTACAGACCCCTGGGGGACACCACGATTTACCTCTCTCCATTCTCAAAACTGACCATTTATTCCTATGCTTTGTTTCCTATCGTTTAACCAGTTACCAATCCATGAGAGGACCTCTTATCCCATGACAGCTGACTTTGCGTAAGAGCCTTTGGTGATGGACCTCGTCAAAGGCTTTCTGAATATCTTAGTACACTATATCCACTGGATCACCCTTGTCCACATGCTTGTTGACCCCCTCAAAGAATTCTAGTAGATTGGTGAGGCATGATTTCCCTTTACAAAAACCATGTTGACTCTTCCCCAACAAGTTATGTTCATCTCTGTGTCTGACAATATTGTTCTTTATTATTGTTTCAACCAGTTTGCCCGGTACTGAAGTCAGGCTTACTGGCCTGTAATTGCTGGGATCACCTCTAGACCCCTTTTTAAAAATTGGCGTCACATTAGCTATCCTCCAGTCATCTGGCCCAGCGGCTGATTTAAATGATAGGTTACAGACGACAGTTAGTAGTTCTGCAATTTCATATTTGAGTTCCTTCAGAACTCTTGGGTGATACCATCTGGTCCTGGTGACTTATTGCTGTTTAATTTATCAATTTGTTCCAAAACCTCCTCTAATGATACCTCAATCTGGGACTGTTCCTCCAATCTGTCACCTAAAAAGAATGGCTCAGGTTTGGGAATCTCCCTCACATCCTCAGCTGTGAAGACCGATGCAAAGAATTCATTTAGTTTCTCCCAGAGCCGGCTCCAGGGTTTTGGCCGCCCCAAGCAGCCAAAAAAAACCCCCAAAAACCCCTTGATCGCGATCTGCGGTGGCAATTTGGCGGAAGGTCCTTTGCTCCTAGCAGGAGTGAGGGACCGTCCGCCGAATAGCTGGACCTGCCGCCCCTCTCCGGCACTGCTTGCCAAGCTGGTGCCTGGAGCCGGCCCTGGTTTCTCCGCAATGGCCTTATTGTCCTTGAGTGCTCCTTTGGCACCTCCATCATCCAGTGGCCCCACTGGTTGTTTAGCAGATTTCCTGCTTCTGATGTACTCCAAAAAAAAAAAAATTGCTATTACTTTTTGAGTCTTTGGCTAACTGTTCCTCAAATTATTTTTTGGCCTTCCTAATTGTATTTTTACACTTCATTGCCAGAGTTTATGCTCCTTTATGTTTTCCTCACTAGGATTTAACTTCCACTTTTTAAAGGATGCCTTTTTGCCCCTCACGGCTTCTTTTACTTTATTGTTTAGCCACGGTGGCTCTTTTTTGGTTTTCCTACTATGTTTTTTAATTTGGGGGTATACATTTAAGTTGAGCCTCTATTATGGTGTCTTTAAAAAGTTTCCACAGGCAGCTTGCAGAGATTTAACTTTTGGCGCTGTACCCTTTAATTTCTGTTTAACTAACATCCTCATTTTTGTGGAGTTCCTCTTTCTGAAATTAAATGCTACAGTGTCTGGACGCTGTGGTGTTTTTCCTGCCACAGGGATATTATGGTCACTATTACCAAGCAGTCCGGCTACATTCACCTCTTGGACCAGGTCCTGTGCTGCACTTAGGACTAAATCCAGAATTGTCTCTCCTCTGCTGGGTGCCAGGACCAGCAGCTCCAAGAAGCCGTCATATAAGGTGTCAAGAAACTTTATCTCTGCATCCCGTCCTGAGCTGACATGTACCCAGTCAATATGAGGATAATTGAAATCCCCCATTATTATTATTATTGAGGTTTTTTTATTTTAATAGCATCTCTAATCTCCCTGAGCATTTCACAGTCACTATCACCATCCTGGTCAGGTGGTCAGTAATATATCCCTGCCACTATATTCTTCTTATTAGAGCATGGAATTTCTCTCCATAGAGATTTTATGGTACAGTTAGATTCATTGATGATTTTTACTTCATTCGATTCTACACTTTCTTTCACATATAATGCCACTCCCCCACCAGGACCTGTTCTGTCCTGTTCTGTCCCCTGATATTACTGTATCCCATTGATTATCCTCATTCCACCAAGTTTCTGTGATGCCTGTTATATCAATATCCTCATTTAATATGAGGCACTCTAGTTCACCCATTTTATTATTTAGACTTCTAGCTTTGGTATATAAGCTCTTTAAAAACTTGTCTCCTTTTAGCTATCTGCCATTACACGACGTAATTGAATGGGACAGATAATAACCTAGAAGATAATAAGGTGATAACAGTCAGCATGGATGTGTCAGGAACAAATCATGTCAAACCAACCCGATAGCTTTCTTTGACATGATAACAAGGCTTGTGGCTGGGGGGAAGCGGTAGATGTGGTCTATCTTGACTTTAGTAAGACTTTTGATACTGTCTCGCATGACCTTCTCATAAACAAACTAGGGAAATACAACCTAGATGGAGCTGCTATAAGGTGGGCACAAAACTGGTTGGAAAACTGTCCCCACAGAGTAGTTATCGGTGGTTCACAGTCAGGCCGGAAGGGCATAACGAGTGGAGTCCCGCAGAGATCGGTTCTGGGTCTGGTTCTGTTCAATATCTTCATCAATGATTTAGATAATGGCCTAGAGAGGACACTTACAAAGTTTGTGGATGATACCAAGCTGGGAGGGGTTACAAGTGCTTTGAAGGATAGGATTAAAATTCAAAATGATCTGGACAAACCGGAGAAATGGTCTGAAGTAAATAAGATGAAATTCAATAAGCACAAATGCAAAGTTCTCCACCTAGGAGGGAACAATCAGTTGCACACATACAAAATGGGAAATGACGGCCTAGGAAGGAGTACTATGGAAAGGGATCTCGGGAGGTCATAGTGGACCACAAGCTAAATGCGAGTCAACAGTGTGACGCTGTTGCAAAAAAAGCAAACAACATTGTGGGATGTATTAGCAGGAGTGTTATAAGCAAGACACGAGAAGTAATTCTTCTGCTCTACTCGGCGCTGATTAGGCCTCAAGTGGAGTATTGTGTCCAGTTCTGGGCCCCACATTTCAGGAAAGATGTGGACAAATTGGAGAGAGTCCAGAGAAGAGCAACAAAAAAGATTAAAGGTCTAGAAAACATGAGCGATGGGAGAAGATTGAAAAACGTGGGTTTGTTTAGTCTGGAGAAGAGAAGACTGAGAGGGGACATGATCACAGTTTTCAAGTACATAAAAGGTTGTTACAAGGAAGAGGGAGAAAAATTGTTCTTCTTAACCTCTGAGGACAGGGTAAGAAGCAATGGGCTTAAATTGCAGCCAGGGCGGTTTAGGTTGGACATTAGGGAAAACTTCCTTTCAGGGGGGCTAAGCACTGGAATAAATTGCCCAGGGAGGTTGTAGAATCTCCATCGTTGGGGATTTTTAAGATCCGGTTGGACAAAGACCTGTAAGGGCTGGTCTAGATAATACTTAGTCCTGCCACGAGTGCAGGGGACAGGACTAGAGACCTCACGAGGTCCCTTCCAGTTCTATATCTCTTCGCCCCCCCCCAGGTGTTCCTCGAGGTGCTGCCACGGTACCTGGGCTCAGCCCTGGAGCCCACGGGGGACCCCTGGGCTGCACCCCCTGCCCGGCGGCGCAGCTCCTTTGCCATCATGCTCAAAGCCGAGGAGTACATCCTCAAGAAGCCACGCAGCGAGATCCTCTTTGAGCGTCAGGGCCAGCGCCATGGGCTCAACAGGACCCCCGCCTGTGGTGAGAAACATCCCCCCACCCCCGCATGCTGGCTACCCACACCCCACTGCCAGGGGAACGTGTTAGTGTTAATCCTCAGAGCCAGGACTCCTGGGTCCCTAACTCTGCCCCGCCCCCTCTCTCTGCAGACAGGGTGGACGTCGGCGTCACCAGCACCTTGTACAAGAACCTGGCCAGCGCAGCCCCCGAGATCCGGGCGTGCGTGGAGGCCTGCAACTTCATCACACAGACCATGAGAGAGCAGAATGCGAGCAGCGCGGTGAGTCCCACATCAGCCTGCCCCAGGACCTGGGGGGCAGATTGGGGCTGGAGCCCCCAACAGGGGAAAATCCATGGGTCCTAGCTCCTATTCTGACTCTTAATCTATTCCACCAGCCCCCACTCCTCTCCCAGAGCCAGGGAGAGAACCCAGGAGTCCTGGCTCCCAGCCCCCACTCTCCTCCCAGAGCTGGGAGAGAACCCAGGAGTCCTGGCTCCCACCCCCCCCCTGCTCTAACCCACCAGCCCCCACTCCTCTCCCAGAGCCAGGGAGAGAACCCAGGAGTCCTGGCTCCCAGCCCCCCCTGCTCTGACCCACCAGCCACCACTCTCCTCCCAGAGCTGGGGAGAGAACCCAGGAGTCCTGGCTCCCAGCCCCCCCTGCTCTGACCCACCAGCCACCACTCTCCTCCCAGAGCCAGGGAGAGAACCCAGGAGTCCTGGCTCCCAGCCCCCCCTGCTCTGACCCACCAGCCCCCACTCTCCTCCCAGAGCTGGGGAGAGAACCCAGGAGTCCTGGCTCCCAGGCCCCGCCTCTCCTCTCCCCCCTCTCCAAGTGCAGGGGACCTAGGCGCCCTGACACCCCTCTCTCTGCCGCGCAGGAGATGGAGAACTGGGTGCTGATCGGGAAGGTGATTGACAAGCTATGCTTCTGTGCCGCCATCCTGCTCTTCACTATCGGCACCCTCGGCATTTTCCTAATGGGGCATTTCAACCAGGTGCCCGACGACCCCTTCCCCCTGCAGCCGGACCCGTAGCCGGGACCCGGCCCTGCCCTCACCCGCCGGGGTACCGACGCACAATGAGGTAGCCATGCGGGCGAGTGTGATGTCTGGATGGGAGCCCCCTGCCCCACAGCACAGCACCCCCTAGCACCTTGTCCCAGGGCCAGTCACTTGACTTTTACCCACCGTCTTCTGTCCCAAGCAGCTGCAGGCACCACTACAGAGCTGGGCTCAGAAATACTGCTGGTACGGGGGAGGGACGCCCCACCCCAGACACAGACGCATGTCAGCACTGGGCAAGGGCTCCCTGTATAAACCCCACCCCAGACACGGACGCATCTTGGCACTGTGAGGGATTCCTGTATGACCAGCCCACCCCCCCCCAGAGGCAGCTGCATCTCAGCCCCATGTCTCACCCCTCCAGACCAGCAAGGAGATTCTGGGGACACAGCTCTTTGGAAGTAGCTCTAGTCACAGCACCTGCTGGGCTAGTGTAGATGGGCCCTGTGGCTTCCTTGCTCCCAACTCCAGAGTAGGCCGCCCCACATCTGGTCCCCCCTCACCTTCCCAACCTTGCTGCTTGTGGCTGGCGCCCTGGGTGTGTGGGATGAACATGATCACACACCAGTTCAAAGTCACCTGCTCCGGGCCGGGGGTTAACCTGCGTGCCGCCTAGGGTCACCCGCAGTCTGCTGCTTGGTGCCAACCCCCTGGTGTCCGTCCCCAGCACCTCCCTGAAGAAGCCACCCTCTGTTCCCTGTCTCCCTTCGCTTCTCCAGCAAGGTGGCCATCAGCCAGCCCCACACGCTGCCCGAGGGGCAAAGCCCCCGTGGGGTGCAGCCTACCTGCACTCAGTTCCACCAGCACAGGGTGAGGTGGTAGGGACCTGAGCCCTGCACGTTTCGTTACAGCAAAGCAGAAGTAGACACAGAGCGTGCTTTGGTAGCCCGGTCCCAGCTGGCGCCATAGCTGGAAAGATGGGGCCAGCACTTCCACTTCCCTTTTGTCCACTCCAGCAAATAAAGTCACGCGTTTTACCTCAGCGGGCATTTCCAGGCATGCTTCTAGGATTGCTCCGCAGGGCAGGGCCTGACCTGACTGAGGACTGCTGGCCAGTGGGTGCCAAAGGGCTAAAACGCTGCTGGAGATAGGAGGTGTCTCCCTCCCAACTCTCTGGGGCAGATCAAGGGAGGAGCTGGCAAGAACCTAACAAGAAGAAATTCCGCACTCAGGCGGAAGGTGTGAACTCGGCAGGGGGCTCCGACGTGAGGCTAGGATACAGACAGCCTTTGGAGAGAGAGAGCTCTCACCTGGGACAGAGTGGCCAAGACATGGAGTGACCGAACCTGCGCTTCTCTACGCTAACATCAGTAATAAACCCTGCTCTGCTCTGGAAAGGCGGCTGGGCACCTGGGTCCCTGCAGAGTGGACACGGCTCTCGCAGGGCAGAGCTCACCAGGTGAAGCAGGCTGGAGCCCCGAGGCGCAGGTGACCCTTCGGGGTCTGACCCACTGAAGGCGTTCCTCCCAGGGACTGTTTATCCTGTAGATCTGCGAGACGCTGCTGCAGAGCGTTACCGAGGTGTCTTTCCTCCCCGCCCCCCAAAGCAAACGTGCCCGTAGGACCATGATCAGTTTACTGAGTTCAAAGCAAATAGAAGGGGGAGAGACAAGATAAAAACCTCGGCCCAACGCACAGACCTACACCTCGCACGCGGGTCGGCCATTGCTACCCCAGGGGTTCCGTTCCAAGGTACTGGCCCAGTCTTGGCCCCCCCCCCCCCAATAAATAATCCAGAGCCATCTGGAGCACCCCACCCCAGTCCAGACAGAAGCTGTCGTCCTCCCCGCCGATCCTTTCATGTGATTCGGGGAACAGGGAAGAACTGTGACGTGACTGACACCAAACACACAGGAAGGGGAGGGGTTCCAGCCAGATCCTTGCTTCGGACCCGGTGAGAGCCGGGTCTGGTTCCCCGGCGGAGGCGCTGCGGTCTGGGGAGGGGGCGCCCAGGCATGGCAGGGCAGGGCAGGGCCTCCTTTTAGGCACTGAGGAAGAACTTCTTGTAGAATTTGTTCATCTGCTCGAGGAAGATGAAGGTCAGGACCGTGTGGGGACCCAGGCGGGCGTAGTAGGGGGTGAAGCCCTTCCAGAGGCTGAAGAACCCCTCATAGCGGATGACTTTCAGCAGCACATCCTGGAATTCAGAAAGCAGAGGTCAGTACGCGGCAGACAGTACTCCGGGGCCGCCCTGTGCCAGCTCCGGCCAGCTAACGCCCCTGCACCGGCTAGTCGCTCGAGCAAGCTGTGGGAAGGCAGGACTCCTGGGTTCTAGTCCTGCTTCTGTCACTCTGTAGCCTCCAGAAAGCCACTTCTCAAACTCTCTCTCTCTGCCTCAGTTTCCTTCGCTGTACAACCGTGCCTGAGCCTCCTTTAATGAATAGCGGCAGAGCACTGTCAGTCCCACGGCTTTTCTCCCATGTCCCATCTCTGACAGGCCACTGCCCCCCAGTGGCCAGATGGATTCAGGACAGGTGAAGAGACGCCTGTCCCCCTCTCGCACGGCGCAGCCTGCGTATATTTAAGGAGGATGCCACGCTGAACGTGACCAACGTAGGCCTTCACTTGACTGTCATCCTGCGTCCCCTTTGCTTTCCCTAGACACGGACATTTGGAGAAGTGTTTTCTCCCCCGCCCCAGTGACACCGATTCACACCCTGGGTCCACCAGGTGAGTGGCTCTGAGTTCAAAGCCTGATCCAAATGTTCCTCCACACCAGTGTCCTGTTCTCCCTGGCAGCTGCAAGGCAAGGCGACCGGAGGGGTTCCCTGCCAAGCAGGAGACTCCGAGATGGGGCAGCAGTAAGAATTCCTGAACTGACCACCACAGAGTGGGAGTTCACTGCGGGAAACGTCCTAGCCGCGCAGTAGGGGCTCAGAACCCCCTGTATCTGAGCTGAGGCGATGGACTCCATGGGCATGGGCCCACTCTCACCACCAAACATTTACACTTGAACTTCTCCAGCTTCCAGCCCTCGGGCTGGGTTCGACCTTACTAAATATCTGTTCCCTGCGTCGGTACTTACAGCCCGGGATCCGTCACCCCTTCGCCACCTCTTCCCTGAGCTCCTGGAGTCTCTCACTCGCAGGCAGGGTTTTTAATCCTTCTCCTGGCTCTTCTCTGACCCCTCTCCGATGGAATCACCCTCCGGCCGGAACTGTGGGCAGCGTCTGGGCCCGATCCAGCAGTGAAATCGCCTCTCTGCCCCTACGCGAGATTCCCGCTTACGCAGCCCGGGATGGCGTTCGCCCTTCTGGTCACAGCGTCGATTATCCACCCTGCCCCCAATCTGACAGCCCCCGTCCATTTCCCCACGGCCGGGACGGAAGCACAGCTGCGCTATCAATAGAAATCTGCCCATGGAGCGGCAGCGTGAACCCATCCTCTGGACACAGGAATATTCATCAAAGGAACCCAACACCCCAAGGGCCCAAGACGGCGGATCCCAGCACCTCCCCCGTCTCCAGCTGTCACTTACCAGCCCATTCTTGTACTCCGGTTTCCCATCTATCATCCGCATGTTCTGAATCCTGCGTGCCCGGGGTAAATGGGGGAGGAAGCTTTAAGCCAGCAGCACCGAGATCAGTTTATACACCGAGATCAGTTTCCACATAGCGAGGGATCAAGGGTGGATCTGGAACACAGGGAAACCTGCAGCCCAGACCAGCTTGCCCTGGGATCCCTGCAAGCTAAGCAAGTCAGTCTTTGAGACCCGCCCCCAGAACTGATGCACTATGGGTAATGCTCCCTATGTATGCATCCCTGCCCCTTGGGGAGGGGGGGGGGGGGAAGAGTTCAAATCCCGTGGCCTGTTCGCTGCTGACGGGGCGATTCCCTCCTGTGGTGATGGGCACTGCAGTCCCATTAGGGCTGAGAACTCACCAACTCAGCTCACAAAATACCCACAAGGCAAGGCAGGGGTGGATTCCCCCAGCCACACAACCCTCCACTCCCTATTCCTGACCATCGCCGTGCCCCCCCTCAACCATCTCAGCCTGTGCCGAGGGCACACCCAGCGCTCCTGCCACTCGCCTGGTCTTGGCGATATCCACCGGCATCGAAGCAGCCGTGGTCACCAGCCCGCTGATCATACTGGCACAGAAATGGCAGAAGATGTTGTCTCGGAAGTAACCTGGAGAGGAGGGAGAGGGGGGATTTTAGGACCCCCCTGGAGGTCAGAGCTAAGCCGTTCGAGCACCTGTCTCACTGAGCATAGAGCAGGGGGAGCTGGGAGCCAGGACTCCTGGGTTTTCTCCCTGGCTCTTCCAATGAGATACTGGGAAGCAGCCCCACCCCCAATCTGTGTTTCAGTCCAATGTGGGTAACACTTAACTACCTCCTGGGGGGCAGTCAGGACTGGTTAACAGGGGACATGCACCAGCATAACGGCATGTTGGTTGGCTGGAGTGCAGTGCTATCCCTCAGCCATGCGTTTTATGTCAGACACAATGTGACCGGGACTTACCGGAGCCCAGCAAGAACTGCTTGGACTGAGAGTAGGAGGCTAACTGGGCAGCATTCACCACTACCGCTCTGGCCATGGTGGGGACACAGCCCTGTGAAGCAAAGAGAGGAGGGGCAGTTAACGGGGGAGGGGGGGATGACATGGGAAACACTGTGCAGTCACGAGGATGGGGAATCTAAGTGCTTGCCTTGCATGAGCAGCAGATGCCTGCCACAGACTAACACCCCTTCGGCCCCCTGAACGTGTTTGCCCATCGGCTGGTCGGCATTACACCCCATAGTAATATGATGATAGGATTATGGCATATCTCCGATGTATTTTATGCAAGATACGGCCTGTATAATGTCATTGAAACGGTTATGATTCACTGACAATGATTATCCTATTTGTATGCATGTCTCATTTGGGTATCTGGAGTTAAGAATATTGTTTCTGCATCTATTACAAATGTGTTTGCACCTGGGGAACACCCACCAGACAGAATGCAATCAGGCGAGATGGCTGGCTGGGAACAAGTCAACGGACTATTGGGAGAACAAAAGGTCTTAGAAGATGCTGATCTCCCCCTGGGGAGGTTTAGGGTTATGGTACTGGACTCCATCTTGGAATGCCAGTATTTTTCCACTGAGGGGCGTGGGAACCAAGTTTGAAAACAAAGGGGTTCCCGCCTTATGGAAAAGCAATTTAAGGTAGGGGAGTGGCATCCTCCTGGTTCTTCTTCACTGGCTCCCCCTCCAAAGGAGACGCTCGGAAACACCTGAGAAACAAGGACTGGACTGAGGGAGAAGGGATGGACCCAGGCGCGAGGGATTTCTAGCCTGTGAAAGGAATCCCTGGAGTTTTCAGCTGCAAGCAAGTGCCACTTGCCTTCAAGAATCTCTACAATCCGCCTAAAACAGCATTTGCTAGACAGCTCCAATTTCTTCAGCATGTTCAGTTTAGATTGTTTGTGTTTATTTACTAGGTAATCTGCTTTGATCTGTTTGCTATCGCTGAAAATCCATTGTCTGTAGTCAATAAACCTATTTTTGTTTTGTCTAAAACCAGTGTGTGGCAGTCACAACAGGAGGCAAAAAGCTGTATATATTCCCCTCCACAGTGAGGGAAGGGGCGAATTTCATGAGCTTAAGCTGTACAGTTCCCTGTGCAGCACAAGACGCTATCGTTTTGGGTTTACCCTCGGGGTGGGGGGGGGGGGGAAGGGTGCACTTGAGTATCTGGGCAGTCCCTTAGCTGAAGCCTTCCCGTGCAGAGCTGATCTCAGCGTCTGGGCCTGTTTCTGCAGCTGATGTGTCCCTACCTGAGTGAATGCTGGTGAAAGTGAGAGACCAGGAGCACGGCTGCAGCTTGTCACAGCATTACAGGGTGAGTGGGAGCCCAGGCTGGTGGGTCAGGCAGGCTCGGTGGTACCCCGGGGAGGAACCCATCATAGGCTGATCCCACAAACCCAGCTGCCCCCCCATCTCCCAAACGAATTCTCCTGGGTGCATCTGCCGCCGGGCCTAGCCCTCCAACGAGCGCCGTACCCGCCAGAGTGTCAGCACGCCCTCTTCGCGGGTTATCCTCAGCAGCGCGTTGAAGACATTGCTGTAGCCTCTCCTCTGGTCGGGGGGCAGCCTGGGAACAGGAACAGAGGAGGGGAGCAAGGGGGCAGTTCAGAGGCCCAGACCCCTCGGAGCATGGCCTAGTGGGTTACAGCAGCAGCCTAGGGGCACCAGGTTTCTCATGGGGGCTAGCAGCACCGCTGCCAGACGGGGAAACAGCCGCATTACCGCACCGCATGCAGTTCAACCCCGCTCACCTGCCGTCCGCCGTCATCCTGATGAGCGCCACCTCAGCCGGTGTGCCCACGAAGGCCCCGGTGGCCCCAGCCGTCATGCCGATCCCCGCCTTCATGAAGAAGTTGGGCGGCGTGCCGTCTGCCTTGGTGAGCTTCTCGAAGAGGATGGTGTAGATGCCCAGGCGGGTGGTGGTATAGGTCGCCTGTCTCAGAAGCCCCGCCGACAGCCTGCCAAGGGCAGGAGGGTTATGGGCCTGTGTGGCTGCTGGACGCCTGGATCCTCGGCCTGGGGCCAGCTCCGCAGCAACCATGAGAATTAGGTGCGTTTGCTCACAGGACCTGAGGCCGGCCAGTCCAGCAACACAAACCACGCATCTCCCGGCTGCACGCACAGCGATGGCTGCCCGCCAGCCCCACGCGTGCCCTGACCCTCACGAGCACCCAGCGCACTGGGGAAAGGAGCAGAACTGACAGACATTAACGCTCTACCCATTTCTTGCAGGGCCACTCAGCGCCTGCCACAGGCAACGATCCTGGTTACTACAGAGCTGGGGCTGTGGTACAAGGTGTAGCCGAGAGGGGAAAGGCCCCGTGTCCCATTCCCGGCCCCCCCTCAAAGCTGCCTGTCCCCTGCCTTGGGGACAGATCCGAGCCGGCGCCCCCTACCCTGCCTCCCATTCCCCACCTGCCTGAGCCAGCCAATCTCCCACCCTGTGGCTGACCCCCCCATAGAGGGGAACGGCCCCATGTCCTGTTCGTCAACCCCCTGTGCCAGAACAAAGGCGCCCCCAATCACCCATCCCCTCATACCCAGTGTAGATGCCGCGGACGCCTTCCTTCCCGAGGATGCTCCTGACGGCGTGAAAGCTGGTTTTGTACTCTTTGGTCTTGGCCCCTTCCCCGCTCAGCTGCATGCGGTTCTTCACCAGGTCCAGGGGCTGCACGAAGACAGTCGCCCCCATGCTGCGGGGCCACAGAGAGTATTTGACAAAGGACAAAATGGAGGAGACCAGCCTACGCGGTGCAGTTAATGAGGATCTAAAGCGATCATCTGTATTGGGATAGCGCCCTCATGGATCAGGACCCCACCGAAGGGCTGACAACCAAAGCTTTGGGGTAATATTCGCCTCCGTTTCTCACAGGGGCCCTGCCAGTCAGTCCGCTCCACTAGCCACTCCTCACAAAGCCACGGCTCTACCCACCACAAACACGCAAGTGGGAATAGCCAGCTTGCCAGGAAGCGACTGCCACAGCCGTCCACAGCCTTCAAATCATCAGGTCCAAAATTCAGACAGCCAAACAACTCTCGGACGCACGCTCCGCTTTGGACTCTGACCCATGCGGAAGAGGGGGAGGAGACGGTGCTTATTTATCGACCCCACAACCCCCGATTTTGAGACGAGATTTAGGAAGCAGTTAATAACAGAAACCACTCGCCTCGCTTGCTTTGGACAATCCAGGGGTGGCACAGATTTACGGGGGATGGCATGAAGGGGCCCGCTCAGACGCATGGGTTAGAAAACTAACCAGTGCCCTACTGAATATGAAAGATTTTAGCCCGTTCTCAGATTCCCCTGGGCTAGCTGGTCCCTAGTCCCGAGACAGAAGAGACCCTGTATCCTCCTGGAGCCAGCCACTCCCCCCAAAAGCTGCTCCCTAGAGGTGAAAGGGTCCCAGGAGGCCAGATGCTAAGAGCACATTTGCTAGGAGTATTAAGAGAGAAATAGCAGCTAATGAGGGGCCCCTTGTCCCTCTCAACCCTCCTAGTCAGGCTAAATCCCAGCCCCTCCTGCCCAAGGAAACCCTCAGGCCGCAGCAAGGGGATTAACATTTTTGGCCACGGCAAAGTGGCCAACACCAGGCTTTGCTACACACGTAATCCCAACGCTGTGCCAGTGTGCCAGGTCCTGAGCACAGAACCCAGGAGTCCTGGCTCCCAGCCCCCCCTGCTCTAACCCACCAGCCCCCACTCCCCTCCCAGAGCTGGGGAGAGAACCCAGGAGTCCTGGCTCGCAGCCCCCCCTGCTCTGACCCACCAGCCCTCACTCCCCTCCCAGAGCCGGGGAGAGAACCTAGGAGTCCTGGCTCGCAGCCCCCCCTGCTCTAACCCACCAGCCCCCACTCCCCTCCCAGAGCCGGGGAGAGAACCCAGGAGTCCTGGCTCGCAGCCCCCCCCTGCTCTGACCCACCAGATCCCACTGCCCTCCCAGAGCTGGGGAGAGAACCCAGGAGTCCTGGCTCGCAGCCCCCCCTGCTCTGACCCACCAGATCCCACTGCCCTCCTAGAGCCGGGGAGAGAACCCAGGAGTCCTGGCTCGCAGCCCCCCCTGCTCTGACCCACCAGATCCCACTCCCTTCCCAGAGGTCCTGTGTCTCCAGGGCCATGGGGTGTTTGAGAAGAGGCAGGAATTGAGGAGGAGGTTGCATTTGGAAAGGGGACATGGACATGCAGGGCTCTAGGAGCACCCCAAGTCCCAGCAGGGAAGGAGATCGGGCAATCCCATACCCACAGGGTATCTTCCCATCCCCAGGAGGACCCCCATATTGAGAGACTAGGGCTCTGGAGGTGTAGTCGAACACACTGAGGGTGTCTCTGATGGTGTGAGGGATGGGCTCTGGGGGGGAGCTCTGGCGGGTGTAGGAGGGGTTGTGGGGAGGGGTCACAAGGGATCAGGGCTGAAGGGGATCTCTATGGGGAGATGGGAGAGAGATCACACAGGAGGTGTGGGAGGGGCTTTCAGGGGGTCTCTGAGGAGGGCAGGGAAGCGGCTGTGGGGAGCAGCACTGTGGGGGAGGGGTCACATTGCAGGAAGGTTGCACTGGGGGTGGGGGACGGGGCACGCTGAGCGGGTGAGGGAAGGGCACGGGGGGCACGCTGCGGAAGGGGCGCTGGGGAGAAGTTGGGGAGGGATGCACTGAGGGGTGGGGAAGGGGGTCACATGGGGGGATTTCTGTGGGAGACGGGCACGCTGAGGGGAGGGTGGGGAAGGGGTCATGCTGAAGGGTCACTGGTAGAGGGGTCTCGCTAAGGGTAGGGGGAGCGATCCCTGGGGCACACTGAGGGGGATGGGGGATGGGTCACGGGGGGGGGGGAGGGGCACACTGAGGGGGTGGGGAGGGGTCATGGGGGGGAAGGGCGCGCTGGGGGGGAGGGGCACGCTGAGGGGGGAGGGATCACTGCAGGGGGCACACTGAGGGGGGTGGGGGAGGGGTCACTGAGGGGGGGTGGGGCGCGCTGAGGGGGATGGGGGAGGAGTCATGGGGGGAGGGGTCACTGAGGTGGGGGAGGGAGGGGTCAAGGGGGGAGGGGCGCGCTGAGGGGGGTCACTGAAGGGGGAGGGGTCACTGAGGGGGTGGGGGAGGGGAGGGATCACTGAGGGGGGAGAGGGGCGCGCTGAGGGGGGTGGGGGAGGGGCGCGCTGAGGGGGGGGTCACTGGGGGGAGGGTCACTGGGGGGGCACGCTGAGGGGGGGTCACTGGGGGAGGGGCACGCTGAGGGGGGGAGGGGGAGGGGCGCGCTGAGGGGGGGAGGGGGAGGGGTCACTGGGGGGGAGGGGCGCGCTGAGGGGGGGTCACTAGGGGGAGGGGTTACTGAGGGGGGGAGGGGGGAGGGGCGCGCGCTGAGGGGGGAGGTCACTGGGGGGGGAGGGGTCACTGGGGGGAGGGGGGAGGGGCGCGCTGAGGGGGGTCACTGAGGGGGGAGGGGTCACTGAGGGGGGAGGGGGAGGGGCGCGCGCTGAGGGGGGGAGGGGCGCGCTGAGGGGGGGAGGGTCACTGGGGGGGAGGGGGGAGGGGCGCGCTGAGGGGGGGAGGGGCGCGCTGAGGTGGGAGGGGCGCTGAGGGGGGGAGGGGGAGGGGGAGGGGTCACTGGGGGGGGAGGGGGGAGGGGCGCGCTGAGGGGGGAGGGGCGCTGAGGGGGGGAGGGGTCGGGGTCACTGGGGGGGAGGGGGAGGGGCGCGCTGAGGGGGGAGGGGCGCGCTGAGGGGGGGAGGGGGAGGGGCGCGCTGAGGGGGGGAGGGGCGCTGAGGGGCGCGCTGAGGGGGGGTCACTAGGGGGAGGGGTCACTGAGGGGGGGAGGGGCGCGCGCTGAGGGGGGGAGGGGCGCTGAGGGGGGGAGGGGCGCTGAGGGGGGGAGGGGGAGGGGCGCGCTGAGGGGGGGAGGGGGAGGGGTCACTGGGGGGAGGGGCGCGCTGAGGGGGGGTCACTGAGGGGGGAGGGGAAGGGGTCACTGGGGGGAGGGGGGTGGGGCGCGCTGAGGGGGGGTCACTAGGGGGAGGGGTCACTGAGGGGGGAGGGGGAGGGGCGCGCGCTGAGGGGGGGAGGGGCGCTGAGGGGGGGAGGGGGAGGGGTCACTGGGGGGAGGGGCGCGCTGAGGGGGGGGGTCACTGAGGGGGGAGGGGAAGGGGTCACTGGGGGGAGGGGGGTGGGGCGCGCTGAGGGGGGGTCACTAGGGGGAGGGGTCACTGAGGGGGGAGGGGGAGGGGCGCGCGCTGAGGGGGGGAGGGGCGCTGAGGGGGGGAGGGGGAGGGGCGCGCTGAGGGGGGGAGGGGGAGGGGTCACTGGGGGGAGGGGCGCGCTGAGGGGGGGTCACTGAGGGGGGAGGGGAAGGGGTCACTGGGGGGAGGGGGGGTGGGGCGCGCTGAGGGGGGGTCACTAGGGGGAGGGGTCACTGAGGGGGGAGGGGGAGGGGCGCGCGCTGAGGGGGGGAGGGGCGCTGAGGGGGGGAGGGGGAGGGGCGCGCTGAGGGGGGGAGGGGGAGGGGTCACTGGGGGGAGGGGCGCGCTGAGGGGGGGTCACTGAGGGGGGAGGGGAAGGGGTCACTGGGGGGAGGGGGGTGGGGCGCGCTGAGGGGGGGTCACTAGGGGGAGGGGTCACTGAGGGGGGAGGGGGAGGGGCGCGCGCTGAGGGGGGGAGGGGCGCTGAGGGGGGGAGGGGGAGGGGCGCGCTGAGGGGGTGGGGGCGGGGTCACTGGGGGGAGGGGGGAGGGGCGCGCTGAGGGGGGGGTCACTGAGGGGGCGCTGAGGGGGAGGGGGCGCTGAGGGGGGAGGGGGAGGGGTCACTGGGGGTGGGGGAGGGGCGCGCTGAGGGGGGGTCACTAGGGGGAGGGGTCACTGAGGGGGGAGGGGGAGGGTCACTGGGGGGGAGGGGGAGGGGCGCGCGCTGAGGGGGGAGGGGGAGGGTCACTGGGGGGGGGAGGGGGAGGGGCGCGCGCTGAGGGGGGGAGGGGCGCGCGGTCTCTCACCCGGCCAGGCCCCCGAACAGGAACTTCACGGCCTTGGGGGAGGTTTTGGGCCGCTGGGACCCCGCCGCCGCCGCCGCCGCCATCGCCGGGTCCGGCCGGGCCGGGACCAAGGTGACTCCGGCGCCGGGACTGGAGCGAGCGAGCCTGGCTGCGCGCGCAGCCAACAGCGCTCCGGGGCGGGCGGGGCCGGGCGGGCTGCGCGCGCAGCCAACAGCGCTCCGGGGCGGGGCGGGTGGGTGTTAGAGGCGACAGGGGAGGGTGCGCGCGCAGCCAGGCCCTCTCCTCCTCCCTCCGTGCTGAGGGGTTTGCGCGCGTGGCGGCGGTGCAGCCGCTTTTGGCGGGAACGGCGGTTGCCGTTGCCCTTGGGGGCGCGCGGGGCCCCTGAGAAGGGGGGGGGTCCAGCAATAAATAATACTCGGGATAAATGCTCCACCCCCCAGAAGTAATACTTTGGGGTCTTGCGCCTGCGCATAACACGCCAGGGGCAGTACTCCCCGCGCACCCCCACCACCGCCAACAATACTCGAGTATTGATACTCGGCACCTACGAGCCCTTCCCGGTGATACTCTGGTTGGGGGGATACTCCAGGGGCAGCACCACCCAGGAGTAATACTGGGGTGCAAAGATACATGCTAAGGCACACATACACCCCCCCCCAATAATACTGAGGTATCAACGTCCTCATGACATGCTCAGCTCACAGTATTCTCTAGAAATAATATGCTTGACCAAAAAGTACCCCCCCCCCAGTAATACTTGGGGATATATACTAGACACCCAATGTCCCTTACAACTAATCCCCAGGGGGTACATATTCTGTGAACAGCACCACACGTGACTCATACTTGGGGACGAGGGTACATAGTATGGCCACCCAATACTCAGGGATCAATATCCCCATGGCATGCTTGGCTCATGGTGTCCCCAGGAAATAACACCCTGGTGAAAATAGTAAAATACTCCACACATATGAATAATAAAGCACCCACTGTGGCCTAGAAATAATCCCCCCCTCCCTGGGATAAATACTCCAGGGAAGCACCACTCAAATATTACCTGTGGATCAATACTCTGCACATATTGCCGCTTACAAATAATACCCCAGGGGATAAATTCTCAGTGGACAGTACCACCCATAAATAATACTCTAGGATCAATCTTCAGCACAGTGTCCTCTACATGTATCCAGGGAGGGAATAAATACTCCATACGCTCCCCAGAAATAATACTCAGGAATCAATCTTCAATCACTAACATCTCTTGAGAAATAACACTTAGAGGTCAAGGTCAATCTTAAATTGCCAGTGCTGGCACTTAGAAGTACCAGGAGATTAATACTCAATAACCAATGCTGCCCCCTCAGACAAAATGGGAGATTAATATTCAACAACCACCATCACCCTCCTCAGAAATAGTACTTGGAGGTTGAGCCTCAATCATTGTGGATTAACACTCAACCAATACCACCTCTGCAGACATAATACTCGGCATTAATAATCAACTGCCAACATTGCTTCCTTCAGAAATAATACTTCGGGGAGTTGATCTTCAACTATCAATGCCTCCCCTCAGCAATAATACTCGGTGTGACGTTACACTCTGTATGAAGTTATCAAAATATGCTAACGAGTGTGAATATAATGTAACTGGAATATGCTTCATGCAAAAGGTCTCTTGTAAGGTATCATTACAAATCTTGTAATCTACTGAGTGTGGTCATCCTATTTTTATAAGTATATCATTCTTGGCCCACACTTTGCATAATTACAATAGGCCCCCAGAGTTATATTGAATATTTCTAGTTTCAGATACAAGAGTGATACACTTATACAAATAGGATGATCACACTCAGTAGATTATAAGCTTTGTAATGATACCTTACAAGTGACCTTTTGCACGAAGCAGATTCCAGTAACGTTATATTCACACTCATTAGCATATTTTCATAACATCATACGGAGTGCAACATCACACTCGGGATTAATCCACAACAGCTAATGGTGCTCTTTCCGAAATAATACTTGGCGATCAGTGCTCAACCACCAATGCTGTCCTCTCAGAAAGAATACTCCGGGAATTAATACTCCTAATGCCTCGACATCCCTGATTTAACCACTAGACCCCCCCAACCCCAAGCTGGGGAGAGAACCCAGGAGTCCTGGTGCCCAGCCCCACTGCTTTAACCCCCTGTCTCGGAGTGTGGGGGGGACACAAGGCCCCACACCCCCGGCTTCCTGCGATTCACCGTGACTCTCAGCCAGCCAGTAAAGCAGAAGGTTTATTTAGACGACAGGAACACAGTCCATGACAGGTCTTGCAGGTACAGACAACAGGACCCCCTCAATTAGGTCCATCTTGGGGTCCCAGGGGCACCACAGCCCCGTTGGGGAGGTCAGAGCCCCGTCCGGGCTCCCCTCCATTACCTGCCAGCTCCTGAAACTCCAACTCCCTCCAGCATCTCCTCCCCCAGCCTTTGTCCAGTTTCCTGGGCCAAGGTGTCACCTGGCCTCTAACCCCTTCCTGGGTTCTCATGTTACATGCTCAGGTATTCTCCGGTCAGTCTCCCACCCCCAGTGCAGACCGTCCTAGCCACACTCCCCTGCAACCTTCCCAGCCAACACTCCCCACTCAGCATTCACAGACCACAGTAAGAACAGTCCCAGTTCGTCACATCTCTCCCCCACTTCGAGACCGAACTGAGCAGGGTCACTTCAGCCAGTGACCTGGGGAAGTTCGAACCTACCCATGTTCCCATGGATGCTCAAACATCCCTCCCATTCCTTGGTGAGAATTACACCAGGCCCCTCCAGTTTCACGCCCCCCCCCCTTAGGTCGGGGGTGCTCGATGGCACTCATAGTTCGCCTGTGGGAAGGTTTATGCGGCCTGTGCCCTTTTCCCACCCCAATACCCCTGGGGTTCCAACTGGGCTGGGGTCTTCTCCCAGCGCTCCAGTCTACAGGTCTGTGATTCGGGCTCTCTTCATTCAGAGCCCCACTTTTGACCTTGGCCACCCTCTGGAAAGGCTCCTCTATGCTGGGCAAGGGTCCTAAAGCCGTTTTCCCCTTGTCCCGGGCCTTCCTCCCCCTCTGACAGGGGTCACAGGATCGGCAGTACTGTCGGACAGTAACAAAGACCCCAGGCCAGTAAAAGCTCCGTAGCAGCCTCTGCTGGGTACGCCAGGTTCCCTGGTGCCCTGAGAGGGGAATGTCATGGGTCCCGTACAGCAGCTGGCGGCAATACTTCTGGGGTACCACCATCTGCCTCCTGATCCCCCCTGACTCCATTTTCCCTGGGGGAGCCCATTCTCGGTACAGGAACCCCTTCTCCCACAGGAACCTTTTCCGGCCACCTCTCCCCATGGTCTGTACTGCACTGGGGTCGGCCAGGTCCCTTATCTTCCGCAAGGAGGGATCTTTCTGCAACTCGGCCTGGAACTCAGCAGCTGGGACAGGGATGGCCACCTGCTCTCTCTCGCCAGCTGGGTCTGAAGCCGCAGCCTCCCTGAGCCATGTCCCTGGGCGTTCCTTCTGTGACGAAGTGGGGGGTTTTGCACCCTCCCCATCAGGTTAGGGTCCTGCGCCTCAGGCAAGGTACCCTCCCCGTTGTCAGGGCGCAGTGCCCCTTGCCGGCTCTGGCTATGGGTCACGACCAGGGCACCCTGGGGGTTGCTTAATCAGTCCTCCAGGTCCCTCCCCATTAGCACCTCAGTGGGCAAATGGTGGTGCACCCCCACTTCCTTGGGGCCCTCGGCCCCCCACTTCAGGTGTACCCTCATAGGCACCTTGAATGGGGTCCCGCCCACCCCTGTCAGGGTTAGATAGGTGTTGGGCAGCACCTGATCTGGGGCCACCACCTCGGGCCGGGCCAGCGTCACCTCAGCGCCCGTGTCCCAGTATCCATTGACATTCCTCCCATCCACCTCCAGGGGAACGAGGCACTCACTCCGCAGGGACCGCCCCACGTCCACCCTGTAAACGGAGAACCTTGAGTCCAGAGCATCCAGCCCCCAAGAGGAGCTGGCCTGGGACCCTCCTCCCGCCTGAGCCGTTGGGAAGCTGTCAGCCCCCCTTCCCTGGGAATGCTGCCCCTCATCCGTCTGGGTCTCTATCCAGTCAACCCTCTGTGGGTTCAGTTTGCTCAGTCTGTCCCTGAGCCTGGGGCACTGGGCCCATATGTGGCCTCTTTGGCCACAGTAATAGCAGCCCATGTCCCGTGGGACCCCTCGAGCCAGTCGGTTGGTCCTGATGCTGGGTGTTCCCCTTGGGAGGGGGTTCTCCATGTTTCCCCTTTGGGAGGTCCCAGGGTCACTCTCTTCCAGCATCGTGGCAGGCCTGTTCTGTCGGTCTGATAAGCTGCCTTTAATTCTGGCAGCTATGTGTAGTAGCAACCGCCTGAAAACAAAAATACAGACATTTCAAATTGTATTTGGACAAACCGATGAGTCTGATGATTGATCCCACACAGACGGGTTTAGGATCAGGGGAAATGGATGTGGTAACACCACAGCATGATTATTTTCAGTGGCTCAAACAATTACAAGAGGACAAATTGACCTTGCAATACCGGATTAATGAGGCCATTGATAAAATGAATAACAAGCTCCATAAACAGAAAGCTGGTAACTCCCAGCTCTGGGAGGCCGGGGATCTGGTCATGTATTTAAAATTGGGTAGAAGGGAGCATAATTTGGAATCTAAATGGATAGGTCCATATTCCATTGTGGACCGGCTTAGCCCTTTGGTGTACCGAATAGATAAAGAGGGAAAGCTAAAATGGGTTCATGTCTCGCAACTAAAATTGTTTTCCTAAGCTACAGATACCAACGTTACTAACAAAAACGGAACACGCTGTGGCAGAGACCGAGCAGGGTCTGCCGTGGTGGGAGCACTGTGCTAATTTGTCTCCAAGCTTCTATCTTTCAGGCTCTGAACCAGAACATCAGGAGAGCTGGTACCAGCTGAAGAGTGATAAAATACCATGGTTATAGTGTCACGACAAAGTCTGTGTTGCATGTTCTGTGTCTGTGTCTGTCTCTGGTGGGTGTCCTGTGCTAGCATTGGGTCCAGAGAAAGAGGGGATACTCAATCACATCCACCTCTGTCTGAAAGACTTTGGTCCCCAATGCATCAGGTTTATTTATTCTTTGTTTATTTTTTGTTAGGTTCTCTAATCATTTTGTTGTTGATTTTTGTTATTGATACATTTGTATTGTTAGTTACATTTGCTTGTATTATTAATTCCACACTTTCCTCTATGCACCCTGGTTCTACTTCTCCAAGCCCTATAAGGTAGTTCTTGGGCCCCCATAACCTGTAAGACTTTGGCCCATAATTGTAGGGCTCCATCTTTCAGGTCCCCAGAGACCTCTTGAGAACAACTGTTAGGAATAGGGGATTCTGCAACATTTTAGCAACTGAATGTTAGTTTAAGTCCAAATCAGCTTAACCTTGCATGACAACTGTGGTACTCCTACAAAATCTTATTTGTTGTGTGTGCTTAAGAAGGTCCTAACCTCAGTGACTTTTATTGTTTGATGGCTATTGCAGCATCAAACTTGGGCCTCATTTTGTTTGTCAATGTACCCAATACATAGATTTAAAAGAGACACACAAGATTTAAATTGTGACCACTCAAGAATTGTTCTTGAGAGGTCAAAAGCGGGACAATGTAGATACATCTCTGTGTTAAGCCTTGATATAATATTATAGCCCCTAAGGATAGTTAAAGTAGAAGAAAAATGTCTTTTTGCTAGCAGGTTTCAGAGTAGCAGCCGTGTTAGTCTGTATCCGCAAAAAGAAGAACAGGAGTACTTGTGGCACCTTAGAGACTAACAAATTTATTAGAGCATAAGCTTTCGTGGACTACAGCCCACTTCTTTGGATCCGAAGGTATTGGTAAATAAGAGTAAAGAGATAAGCATTGCTGTTTTAGTCCCAATAGGAGGTTGGGTATACTAGAAAATGTTTAAATGTACCCATCCCTAAGGGCATCTAGCTGGGTTTGGGTACTAATGGCCAGACATTTCCATTTCCATTTACTCATAGACTCATAGACTCATAGACTTTGAGGTCAGAAGGGACCATTATGATCATCTGGTCTGACCCCCTGCATGCTGCAGGCCATAAAACCGTCCCTACCCCTTCCCTGGACTCTGCTGTTGAAGTCCCCAATCCTGTTTTTAGTGACTTCAATCGGCAGAGACCCTCCTGCTAGAGATCCCTGCCCCATGCTGCAGAGGAAGGCGAAAAACCTCCAGAGGCTCAGCCAATCTGCCCTGGAGGAAAATTCCTTCCCGACCCCAAATATGGCGATCAGTAGAACCCCGAGCATATAGGCAAGAGTCTCCAGCCTGACCCCTGTTAGCCATTATACTATTTACCCACCATTGCTTGGCTTTCCTTGACTACTATGTTTTACCATTAAACCATTCCCTCCATAAACTTATCTAACTTAATCTTAAAACCAGACAGGTCCGTCGCCCCCACCGTTTCCCTCGGAAGGCCGTTCCAATATTTCACCCCTCTGACGGTCAGAAACCTACGTCTAATTTCAAGCCTGAACTTCCCCACGGCCAGTTTATATCCATTCGTTCTCATGTCCACATTAGTACTAAGCTGGAATAATTCTTCTCCCTCCCTTGTATTAATCCCTCTAATATATTTAAAGATAGCAATCATATCCCCCCTCAGCCTTCGCTTTGTCAGACTAAACAACCCAAGCTCCTCTAGTCTCCTTTCATACGACAGGTTTTCCATTCCTCTGATCTGCTTCTGCAGCAGAGGTTTGCAAATCTTGGTGCAGTTCCTTGTTTTCATTTTTACATCCAGCCAATTGAAGGAATACCTCATTACAGGTTTTCCATAGAAGCCAAACTGCAGCTGCTTCCTTTGTTTTTGGAGTTGAGGGTTTATATATCAATATGTACCGAGCCCATTTATCTTCTAGGTCTGAAATTGTGTGGACATCAGCTAACACTTGATCAGACCAAGGGCTGTGTCCCTGAATTTTTGCAAGATGTGTTCAAAAGGAGTAACATCTTTTACAAATGCCAATTTCTCAGTCTCCTCTCTGGGAGCCTTCTTAAAAGACTGTTGATCTTTAAACATTTTCTAGTATACCCAACCTCCTATTGGGACTAAAACAGCAATGCTTATCTCTTTACTCTTATTTACCAATACCTCTTTTCCTGGAGCGAGAAAGCTATTTCTCCTCCCTTCTTTCTATTGCCGGCGACTCTACAGACCGGGGGAGTGAGAAAGCTACTTCTCCTCCTCTCTTTACTTGGCCTTCTACCACCGGGGGTGTGCACACCTTAATAATTGATTACTTATTAATACTTTTCAAGATTTGTGATCCCTTTTCCATACTTCTCAGTATTTCATTACTCAATAAATGCTCGTGGTACCTTTCCCCCTTTCGCAATTCTCCACCAAAATGTTGTACTTAAAGTACTGCGCAGGATCTTTTCTGGGGGAACAAGGCAAAACGCCACATTTATTAGTAATACGTGTATTCGTTAACACTGTATCATACGCATATGATATCTATATATAGTACACTCACACACACACACACACACACAAGCACACTCTGTCTTGTTGTTACCAACTAGCTGCTCCCTTTAACTGCACTGGCCAGGCAAGTTAGATGGGGGAGGGGTGGAGCCGGGCTTCTGCCGATCCGGATCGATGCTCCGACATTGACGAGACGAGACCCGGGGTCCTGTGCAAGACACCTCACTTTTATAGCCGCTTCCCTCTCGTGCAAATGTACAGATTCAAACTCCGTGTCTGTGTCCGTTGGTCCTTTGTGCTGCTTGTCTCTGGGGGTTGTCCCACTGCTGTTCAAAGAGGGTGTTTTCCAAAAGAAGGTGCTGGCTCCTAGCCCCCGAGGCCGTCAATATGTCTGATCAAAACAACAAGGAGTCTGGTGGTACCTTAAAGACTAACAGATTTATTTGGCCATAAGCTTTCATGGGTAAAAACCTCACTTCTTCGGATGCATAGAGTGAAAGTTACAGATGCAGGCATTATATACTGACACATGGAGAGCAGGGAGTTACTTCACAAGTGGAGAACCAGTGTTGACAGGGCCAATTCAATCAGGGTGGATGTAGTCCACTCCCAACAATAGATGAGGAGGTGTCAATTCCAGGAGAGGAAAAGCTGCTTCTGTAATGAGCCAGCCACTCCTGATACTTAATATAATACCCCCTGATACTTAATATGTCTGATCTTCTTTCATGAGCCCACTTGACAGGTTTTATTGTCCTTGGATTTGGCTTCCATCCCCTCTCCAAGGGTTGCAGCTGTCTGGAGGTGCTGTCTTCCTCATTCACACCTCGTTCATTCAATAGGGCAATTGATTAAGAGAGTGGGGGGGGGGGAAGATCTTATTCTACTGCTAGCAAAAAGACATTTTTCTTCTACTTTAACTATCCTTAGGGGCTATAATATTATATCAAGGCTTAACACAAAGTTTTCTATAAGTTTTTCTACATAGGGATCTGATACAAAGTTCATATATATAGGGATCTGATACAAAGTGAAAATAGCTTAATACAGAGTTATACAAAATAGCCTAATACAGAGATTTATCTACAGTTCCTTTGGGACTCCTCCCAGTTATCCCCGGCCCGACTGTTCACACACTCGTCGGCCAGCTGGCCTGCGTGCTGTGGGTTCTCTGGCTTTTGGTCCATCAACCATCGCCTCAGGTTGGATGGTCACTGCTCATACACGTGCTCCAGCACGAATAGGTCAAGCAGGTCCTCTATAGTTTGGGCCCCAGCTGTCCACTTGCGGGCATACCCCTGCGCCCGGTTGGCTAGTTGTAGGTATGTGACCTCACGGGTTTTACACTGACTCCAGAACCTTTTCCGGTACATCTCAGGGGTCAGCCCAAACTCGCGGAGCAGGGCCTTTCTGAACAGTTCGTAGTCCCCTGTCTCCGCCCCTTTCAGTCGGCTGTACACCTCCCTGGCTGTGGGGTCCAGTGAGGGGATGAGAAACTGGAGCCTGTCTGCAGGGTCAACCTGGAGCAGCTCGCAGGTATTCTCAAAGGCCGTCAGGAAGGTATCCATGTCCTCCCCCTCCTTACGCTGGGCCAGGAAGCACTGATCAAAGCTCTTTGCAGTCTTGGGTCCCCCCTCGCTCACCGCAGCCGGGGCCCCACTGCTCCTCGGCCTGGCCAGTTCCAGCTCATGCTGACGTTGGTCCCGCTCATGTTGTTTCTCCTTCTCTTCCTGCTCCTGCTTCAGTTCTTGCTGCCTTAACTCGAGCTCTTTCAGTCTCATCTCCCATTCACATTCCAGTCGCATCCATTCCAGGGACGGGGAGCTCTGCCGGGACGATCCCCTGCTGGCCACCGGGGTGACCCCGGTATTCGCTGGGTTTCCCCCAACCCCTCCCCTAGGCATAGGTAGGCTGGGTCTCGGGATGTCCTTGACAGCAGTCTGACCCCTCCCAGCCATGTCAGGCCCCAGGGCCCACGCTGCATCTGCCGGGCGGCTTCCCTCAGGGACAGGGCTCGGTTCATCCAAGCGATCCCTCTCCTCCAGCCGGGCAATGAGCTGTTCTTTGGTGGACCTCCCAATGCGCAGCCCCCTCTGCCTGCACAGCTCCACCAGGTCGCTCTTAAGGCGTTTAGCATCCATCCTCCGGCTGGTCACTCGCCGGCCTGTGCTCTCCGCTTTCCACCGTTCCCGGGGGACCCCTAGTGTGCCAGCCCTTCTTCAGGTCACCCCCTCTCTGCCAGGGTCGAGGTGCAGACTCCTCCGCCCCGGGACCGCTCACTGCGATCCCCCCGGGGGACCCTGTTACTGCAACAGTCCTTCTCTCTGGTCACACACTCCCAGGGGTCAATCACCCCCTGAACCATCTCTCTCCGACGCTTCAGCCCACCTGGTCCCCGCCAATCACCCTTCGTTTTACTGCTCCCCAGTCACTTACTGCAGGAAGTGCCATCCACGGGGTGCAGTACATCCCACCTCTGCCACCAGTTGTCATGGAGTGTGGGGGGAGCTGGGGAGAGAACCCAGGAGTCCTGGTGCCCAGACCCCCTGCTTTAACCCTCTGTCTCGGAGTGTGGGGGGACACAAGGCCCCACATCCCTGGCTTCCTGCGATTCACCATGACTCTCATCCAGCCAGTAAAGCAGAAGGTTTATTTAGACGACAGGAACACAGTCCAAGACAGGTCTTGCAGGCACAGACCACAGGACCCGCTCAGATAGGTCCATCTTGGGGTCCCAGGGGCACCACAGCCCCATTGGGGGGGGTCAGAGCCCCGTCCGGGCTCCCCTCCATTACCTGCCAGCTCCTGAAACTCCAACTCCCTCCAGCGTCTCCTCCCCCAGCCTTTGTCCGGGGCCAAGGTGTCACCTGGCCTCTAACCCCTTCCTGGGTTCTCATGTTACATGCTCAGGTATTCTCCGGTCAGTCTCCCATCCCCCAATGCAGACCGTCCTAGCCACACTCCCCTGCAACCTTCCCAGCCAACACTCCCATCCCAGCCAACACATTAAGAATAGTCCCAGTTCGTCACACACCCCAGACCCCACTCCCCTCCCGGGGCCAGGAAGAGAACCCAGGAGTCCTATGTAACCTATGTAGCGTAGAGGTGAGCCAATTACTGACCAGTTCTGTGCTATTGTTTTTCCACTCTCTGACAGTATTTGCCCAGACCAGGAATTCCCCTATCCTTGCCAAGAGACTACAGCTCGACATAGGCCCCTTCTTGATACTACGTTTGCGCCACAGCTCATAGGAGCCGAGAATTCACTTCCAAGCACTCCAGTACCTGTCGTTACCAGCTGGTGACCCACGCACGCAATTCATCATGTCAAACACCTGCGTGCGAATGACACGGCTCCGATCTGCTCCCTGCAGGGCCAGGCTGGATCGGGTGGGTGCTCCAGAGGGCTGCCAGTTTTGTACCTGACAGCTACCGCTCACTACCGCTCGCGCACAACGAGCTTCCAACTTCTACCTACGAGGGCACGGGGTGCCCATGCAGGGCCATCCGTCCGTCGTGTTTCCATGCCAGCTTCAAAACAGCTGCTCAGCATGGTTACCGACCATGGGTGCTGCTGCACCCCCGGCTTGACGTGGCTTCCATCGCATACAGAGTTGATAGTGTAGTTCAATGGGTCTCAGCACCCCCACTGTACAAATTGTTCCAGCCCCCCTGTTACCAGCTTCCCACGTCCCCGCTAGCATGCCGAGTCAGCAGCTGCTTCCCTGCCGTCGCTCAAGGCTGTGGACCGCTACCGCATCGGAGAGCGATTAGAAACCGCAGCTGGAACGAGTCCTCAGTGTTTTGGGGCTGACCACTGTGAAATAAGACAAAGAAAATGCGGGGGGGGGGGAACGCTGAGTCGCAGCCCCTCTGCTCTGCCCCGTGCGGGCTGGGGCAGTCACTCCAGGCTCAAAGCAATCTCTGGAAATGATTCCCATGCAAACAAGCCCCAGCAAGGTCCTGCAGTACCTTTTGCCACCCCTCACCCCCAGGCAGCGACCCGCTTCCTCTGCCTCCGTGGGGTGGAGCGGCTCACTGGAGGGGAGACTTGCGTGGGGTCAGAATAGGGGATCCCCAGCTCCAGGTACCTGCCAAGGAGACACACACCCCAGCAAAGCTTCCAGGGAAGAGATGCAGGGCCTTCGGCTCCTGAATTGCCCAGCGCTTCCAGGAGTACGTCTACACAGAGCCCACAGCCGTGGGGCCCATGCTGGAGCGTCCACACTGTCCTGTGAACCTGGCTGAACAATGGCTGGAGCTGGGTCTCACAGCCGTGTGAACGTGTCCACGCCTTCTGACCGGGGGCTGTGGCTCGAGCTGCGTCCACACTGCGAAATGCCAGGGCTTGGACCCGACTCACAGCAGGACTCAAGCCCTGAGCGCTCGCTGACCTGAGTCAGACTGATCAGCGTGTGGACGGAACGGGGGCTCGGGCGCAAACCGGAGTTGAAGTCCAGGCTTAGCGCGCAGTCTCTGTAGACACGCCCCAGCGCCCTGCTCCCATGTGGCTTTGCAGCTGAAACAGGACAGCCTCCCCAAGGGAAGGAAAGTGCTCTCCTGTTACAAGGTGGGGCGTGAACTCCTGTAAGTGCGTCGCTTGCTAGATGGCAGCACGGCCCGTGCAAATAAAAAGGGCCCAACTGTCTAGGAAGAAGACACTCACTAATCCTCTCCTAGGACTCCTGGGAGAGGAGTGTGGTCTCCTGATTAGAGCAGGGGGGGTGGCGAGAGCCAGCACCCGTGGGTGGCAATCTTGGCACAGTGGGTTTTGATCCTCAGACTGAACCGCGCTGCATGCTGCTACAATCACGTGCCTTCAGTTCTGTTTTGCACCAACTTCTATCCTTTCTGTGAGCTGGTTGGAAGGGTCTGGGGGGTGGCATGGTACCGGGCCTTGGCAGAGCCGTGGGGCAGGTGCGGGGAATGAACTCCCACTCTGGGATTCCTTTGCCTCCTTGTCTCAGACTTGGTTTCCCTTCTCCCCTGGCTGAGCCGAGAGAGGCCTTTCCCTGTCTCTTTGCTCCGTGGGGCACTCAGGCCTCAGGGGCCGAGACCCAGAGAAACGTGAACGTGCCGGAGTAACGCCGGGTGGCCTGGCAGCAAGGCGCAGAACAGGGAGCAGGCACGGGGTGTCGTTACTGACACCAGGGGAGAGAGCGCACCCTGCAGCACAGCACCCCCCAGCACCGTCTGGGGCATTGGGGTCAGGACTAGTGCCCCCTACGGCGCCCCCCACCCTGCAGATGGGTGCCCCCTAGAAATGTGAGACCTTGGGGGTGACAGCATCCCTGACTGAATCACCAATTCCATCTCCCAACAGCACCCTGGGGTTATTTGCTTAGAGCAACCCGACCCAATCCTATTTAGACTAATTACGTCATCTTATTCTTGACTAGGTGCTTTATTGTAGCGCCCAGGAGCCCCGGTCACGGGCCAGCACCCCACGGCGCTAGGCGCTGTACAAACACACCCTGTCTGAAAGAGCTCCCAACCTACGTCTCAGACGAGAGACAAGAGACGGCATCAGACAGGCAGGGGAAACAATGAGACATTACCAGACAGGAAGTGATCTCAGCCCACCAGCAGCCCCACGGTGCTCGACTTTTTCGCAGGCATGCGTGGCATCTATATTTTCATGATCTGCCCAATAAGCTCGCCGTGTTTCTCGAAGCGGCCCTGCAAACCGCAGGGCTCGGCCAGATTGCGTTTAAAACTAATGACCTGCAAGACAACATGTCAAATCACCACGCAGCAGCCCAGAAATCCCGGCAGGCATTCGTGCGACATGCCGAGAGGGAGCAGCCCCTGTTAAACCAGGGAGCCTGGAGTGTCCCCGAGTGGCAGGCGCTCCGATCGCGCTCCTTGGGGAGCCCCGGCCCGGATGCACACGACCAGGCCTAGGAGCATCTCAGCCCCGGAGGGACGCAGCCTCACCCTCGCCCGGCCCAGGGCTAAGGGGGGAAACCAAGGCACCGGGCGGGGACATGGCAAGTTAGTTTGCAGAGCTCCCGATGGAACTCAGGAGTCCTGGCTCCCAGCCCCCCCCTGCTCTAACCCACCAGCCCCCACTCCCCTCCCAGAGCCGGGGAGAGAACCCAGGAGTCCTGGTTCCCAGCCCCCCCTGCTCTAACCCACCAGCCCCCGCTCCCCTCCCAGAGCCAGGGAGAGAACCCAGGAGTCCCGGCTCCCAGCCCCCCCTGCTCTAACCCACCAGTCCCCACTCCCCTCCCAGAGCTGGGGAGAGAACCCAGGTGTCCTGGCTCCCAGCCCCCCCTGCTCTAACCCACCAGCCCCCGCTCCCCTCCCAGAGCTGGGGAGAGAACCCAGGAGTCCTGGCTCCCAGCCCCCGCTGCTCTAACCCACCAGCCCCTGCTCCCCTCCCAGAGCCGGGAAGAGAACCCAGGCGTCCGGGTTACTGGGGGGGGGGGAGGGGAGGAAGGGTAGCTCCTCCTCCTCTCGCGAGAGCTGGTAGCTCCCATGTTCCCGAGAGGAGCTGTAAACAGACAGAGGCAGAGGGGGACCCTGGTTCCTGACCCAGCTCTGCTCTAGGGGGCAGACCCCCTGTTCCTCCATGAGCCAGCCCTGACCGGGGAGGCACCCCGCCAGCCCCACAGGTCAGTGAGAGGGCCCCCCCCCTTGTACACCAGCTAGATCGGGGGCCCTGCTGCTGGGCAGGGGGGCTGAGAGAAGGGATCCCCCATCTGGTGAGGGGGTGCTGCAGGGCTTTGGGGGGAGAGAGAAGGGATCCCCATTTGGGGAGAGGGTCCTGTGGGGACTGGGGGCTCAGACAGAGGGGACCATACCCAGCCCCCCAGCCCAGCCAGGAGAGGGGGTAATGCCAAGGGTGCGTCTCAGCACCGGGCGAGGGGTCCCTGGGTAACCGGCCGCCCCACCCCAGAGGTGGGCGCATCTCAGCGCCGGGCGAGGGGTCCCTGGGTAACCGGCTGCCCCGCCCCAGAGGTGGGCGCATCTCAGCGCCGGGCGAGGGGTCCCTGGGTAACCGGCCGCCCCGCCCCAGAGGTGGGCGCATCTCAGCGCCGGGCGAGGGGTCCCTGGGTAACCGGCCGCCCCGCCCCAGAGGTGGGCGCATCTCAGCGCCGGGCGAGGGGTCCCTGGGTAACCGGCCGCCCCGCCCCAGAGGTGGCTGCGTCTCCGCGCCTGGCGAGGGGTCGCTGGGTAACCGACCGCCCCACCCCAGAGGTGGGCGCGTCTCAGCGCCGGGCAAGGGATCCCTGGGGAACCGGCCGCCCCGCCCCAGAGGTGGCTGAATCTCAGCGCCGGGCGAGGGGTCCCTGGGTAACCGGCCGCCCCGCCCCAGAGGTGGGCGCGTCTCCGCGCCGGGCGAGGGGTCACTGGGTAACCAGCCGCCCCGCCCCAGAGGTGGGCGCGTCTCCGCGCCTGGCAAGGGGTCCCTGGGTAACCAGCCGCCCCGCCCCAGAGGTGGGCGCGTCTCCGCACCGGGCGAGGGGTCCCTGGGTAACCAGCCGCCCCGCCCCAGAGGTGGGCGCGTCTCCGCACCGGGCGAGGGGTCACTGGGTAACCAGCTGCCCCGCCCCAGAGGTGGGCGCGTCTCCGTGCCGGGCGAGGGGTCACTGGGTAACCAGCTGCCCCGCCCCAGAGGTGGGCGCGTCTCAGCGCCGGGTTGGTGAGCTAGTGGTGCTCCCAAGTGCTGTGTACACATCCCCTCTCCCCCTAAAGTGAGCAGGGCTGAGACAGGAGCCCAGGGAGCTCCCCCAACCCATGGCCCCCCCCCACACAGCTCCCCTCACACCCCTGCACTAGCATAGGGAAAAGGGGCTCAGTTGGCGTGACCCCTTCAGCCCTCGGGCTGGCAGCGTGGGCTAGCGGGCATGGCCTGAGATTCGGGCTGCCCAGATTCTCTTCCCAGCTCAGCCACTGACCTGCTAGGCAAGTCCCGGCACCTCCGTGCCTCAGTTTCCCCACCCCACCCGTGGTCCATCTCGCTGAGTGAGACCGTAAGCTTTCACGGCAGGGACAGCCCCATGTGTCTGCTGTGCCCGGCCCCATGGGTACCCCAATCTTAGAACTGGACTGAGACCCTCTGAACTCATGTCCCCCGGGGAATTCCCCCTCAGGCCTGGCCCTGCCCACTTCCCAGCCCGCCTGGTGCCAGCTCTTCGCTCCCGCTCCTGAACTTCGCTCCATGCTTCGGAGCCCCTGGCAGGCGGGCCGCTGCGCCCTGCGCCAGGCTAAGCCAAGCGCCTCCCGGCCTGGGCCAGGACACCAAGAGCGTCGGCCTCTGGTCCACGCCCAGACCTGTTCGGGCAGGGCTCCCCCAGCTCCCGCCAGCCCCGCGTCATACCATCTCATCAAGAGGGAGCTGGGAGCCAGGACTCCTGGGTTCTCTCCCCGGCTCGGGGAGGGGAGTGGGGGCTGGGGGTTCAGAGCGGGGGGGGGGGCTGGGAGCCAGGACTCATGGGTTCTCTCCCGGGCTCTGGGAGGGGAGTGGGGGCTGGTGGTTAGAGCAGGGGGGGCTGGGAGCCAGGACTCCTGGGTTCTGTCCCAGAGGGGAGTGGGGTCTAGTGGGTTAGAGGAGGAGCGATGGCCCGTTGACCCTGGCCGGGATCCGACCCCCCTTGATCCCACGGGGCGACGGCCGATGGACCCTGGCTGGGATCTGGGCCTCTGCTTACCTCGGTGCCGCTGTCAGGGGTTCGCTGCCGGTGCCTGTCTCCCGTCCCCCTGCCGCGGCGCTGCCTCGTGGCCAGTGAATGGGCCCTTTGTCCTGGCTACGAGCCCCGGGGCCGTCTCTCCATGCGGCCGCCCTCCGGGGACGCGAGGCGGGGGGCAGCTCCGAGACTCCGACGGGGCCGGGGTGGGTGCTAACCACCCTGCCCCTCTGACACCTTGGAGGGACAGGGTCTGCTCCCAGCTCTGGCACTGACCGTGCCTCGGTTTACCCCCTGGGATGGTTTCTGACGGGGGGTCTCACACGCTGGGCTCCCCCCTCTCCCCCTTGCAGGGCTCCGCCGGCCGCGAGGATGCGGCCCGAGCGCGCCTTCCCCAGCCCTGTCACCGCCCTCCTGCTCCGGGCCTGTCTGCTGCTCCCCCCCACAGACGCCTACATCCACGCGGTGAGTGGCCGAGGGCTTGGCCTGGCCTGGCGCCGGGCCCAGGGGGGAGTGGGGAGATTTTGGGGGCAGGGACCCAGGGAGCGGTTAGATGGGGTGGGGGAAACCGGAGCCTTCCTCGTGCCACCCTGATCCTTCTCCCCCCGCACCCTGCAGGTGACGGATCACAACTCCAGCATGGACTTCTCGGACCTGCCCGCCCTCTTCGGGGCCCTGCTGCCCAGGGAAGGACTTGTGGTGCGTAGCTGGCGCTTGGGAAGCAAGGTCCAGGGGGCTGGTGGTTAGAGCAGGGGGGCTCCAGGATGCCTGGGTTCTCTCCCCGGCTTTGGGAGGGGAGTGAGGGCTGGTGGGTCAGAGCAGGGGGGGCTGGGAGCCAGGACTCCTGGGTTCTCTCCCCGGCTCTGGGAGGGGAGTGGGGGCTGGTGGGTTAGAGCAGGGGAGGCTGGGAGCCCGGACTCCTGGGTTCTCTCCCGGGCTCTGGGAGGGGAGTGGGGGCTTGTGGGTCAGAGCAGGGGGCTGGGAGCCAGGACTCCTGGGTTCTGTTCTCGGCTCATCCTGCCTGGCTGCAGGCCTGTGGTGTATTGACTCTGATGTCCTGCTTTGCTCCAGGGCTACTTGGTGGAGGCCAGGCCCAGCAATGCCTGTCAGCCTATCGAGGGTCCCCCCAACTCCAGCAACGCCACCCGCTTCATCGCCCTCATCCGCAGATACGAGTGCAACTTCGACATCAAGGTGGGGGGGCCTAGGGGGCAGTGAGGGCTGGTGGGTTAGAGCGGGGGGGGGGGAAGGGGACTGGGAGCCAGGACTTCTGGGTTCTCTCCCGGGCTCTGGGAGGGGAGTGGGGGCTGGTGGGTTAGAGCAGGGGAGGCTGGGAGCCAGGACTCCTGGGTTCCCTCCCGGGCTCTGGGAGGGGAGTGGGGGCTGGTGGGTTAGAGCAGGGGAGGCTGGGAGCCAGGACTCCTGGGTTCTCTCCCGGGCTCTGGGAGGGGAGTGGGGGCTGGTGGGTTAGAGCAGGGGAGGCTGGGAGCCCGGACTCCTGGGTTCTCTCCCTGGCTGTTGGAGGGTGCTTTCCCCCCCTGACCCGTTCCCCCCCCGTCCCCAGGTGTGGCACGCGCAGCAGGCCGGGTTCGACGCCGCCGTGGTCCATAACACGGGCTCCGACAAACTGCTCAACATGGCCTGGAATGATGGTGAGTAGGGGAGGGGAGGGACTTTCCCTAGGCTCCGCCCCTGAGTTCTCCCATGGGACGGGGTTACTCTCGGGGTTCCCGCCCCCCATTTGCAGGCTGGATTGTGGCAGCTCCTAGCAGCAGGGGGCAGGAGTGAGACCCCCCACTACCAGGATCCCCCCAGCCTGTGCTCCCCATGCCACCTGCCTCCCCCAGGGAGAGCTCTGGGCAGAGGGAACCCAGTGTCCAAAGGGCGACCGTGCCCCGGGTGTGGGTCGGGGCGTCCCCTGTGGGGCTGGCTGAGCCCCTCTGCCGTCTCTCTACCCCACAGAGAGGATCCAGGAGCAAATCGCCATCCCGTCAGTCTTCGTGGGGGAGACGGCCGCCGACTACCTGCGCTCCCTCTTCAGCTATGAGAAGGGGTAGGCACCTGCCCTCCGGCGGGGGGGGCGCGGCCCAGCCCCCCCCCCCTTCCTCTTGTCCCCTCGCAGCCCCTGAGCCCGGAGGAACCCCAGCGTGGGCCTGGTGCTCCCCCCCCACCCCCCCTCAGGACACATGTCTGTCACCTGCCTTGCTCTCCCTGGGTGCTCCATCAGTAGGGAGGGGAGTGGGGTCGAGGGGTTAGACCGGGGCGGAGGCTGGGAGCCAGGACTCCTGGGTTCTCTCCCCGGCTCTGGGAGGGGAGAGGGGACTGGTGGGTTAGAGCAGGGGGGGCTGGGAGCCAGGACACCTGGGTTCTCGCCCCGGCTCTGGGAGGGGAGTGGGGGCTGGTGGGTTAGAGCAGGGGGGGCTGGGAGCCAGGACGCCTGGGTTCTGCTCTGGAGGCACAGTGGGGGCTAGCGGCCAGCATCTCCGCCCTGACTGACCCCACTGTCTCCGGTCACCCAGCGCTCACATTATCCTGATCCCTGAGTACATCTTCCCGCTGGGTTATTATCTCATCCCCTTCACCGGCGTGGTCGGTATCATCATCGCCGTGATGTGCACCATCCTGGTGAGTGACATCCCACCGCACTGTGCGGGGCACAGGCTGGGAGCCAGGACTCCTGGGTTCTCTTCCCGGCTCTGGGAGCGGGGGGGGGGGGGGGGGGTCAGAGCAGTGGGGGCTGGGAGCCAGGACTCCTGGGTTCTCTCCCCGGCTCTGGGAGGGGAGTGGGGGCTGGCGGGTCAGAGCAGGGGCTGGGGGCCAGGACTCCTGGGTTCTCTCCCGGCTCTGGGAGGGGAGTGGGGGCTGGGGGGTTGGAGCGGGGGGGGGAGGGGAGGCTGGGGGGTCGGAGCAGGGAGGCTGGGGGCCAGGACTCCTGGGTTCTCTCCCGGCTCTGGGAGGGGAGTGGGGGCTGGGGGGTCGGAGCAGGGAGGGGCTGGGGGCCAGGACTCCTGGGTTTCTCTCCCGGCTCTGGGAGGGGAGTGGGGGCTGGGGGGTCGGAGCGGGGGGGGGGGAGGGGAGGCTGGGGGGTCGGAGCAGGGAGGCTGGGGGCCAGGACTCCTGGGTTCTCTCCCGGCTCTGGGAGGGGAGTGGGGCTGGGGGGTCGGAGCGGGGAGGCTGGGGGCCAGGACTCCTGGGTTCTCTCCCGGCTCTGGCAGGGGAGTGGGGGCTGGGGGGTCAGAGCGGGGGGGCTGGGGGGTCGGAGCGGGGAGGCTGGGGGCCAGGACTCCTGGGTTCTCTCCCGGCTCTGGCAGGGGAGTGGGGGCTGGGGGGTCAGAGCGGGGGGGCTGGGGGGTCGGAGCGGGGAGGCTGGGGGCCAGGACTCCTGGGTTCTCTCCCGGCTCTGGCAGGGGAGTGGGGGCTGGGGGGTCAGAGCGGGGGGGCTGGGGGGTCGGAGCGGGGAGGCTGGGGGCCAGGACTCCTGGGTTCTCTCCCGGCTCTGGCAGGGGAGTGGGGGCTGGGGGGTCAGAGCGGGGGGCTGGGGGGTCGGAGCGGGGGGGGGGGAAGTCCCGGACCCCCCTGACGCCCCCCGGTCTGTGCTGGCAGATCGTTCGCTGCGTGCAGCACCGCAAGAGGCTGCTGCGGAACCGGCTCTCCAAGGAGCAGCTGAGGAAAATCCCCGTCCACAAGTACAAGAAAGGTAACTGGCCACCAGGGGGCGCTGCCGCCCGCCACAGCCCACCCCGGACCTCGCCCTCCGGGAGTCAGGACCCCCAATGCCCCAGGGTGGCGCGGGGGCGCGGTGCTGCGGGGGGCGGGGAGGTCAGTGGAGGGCGCCCCAGGGTGGCGCCGGGGGCACGGTGCTGCGGGGGGCGGGGAGGTCAGTGGAGGGCGCCCCAGGGTGGCGGTGGGGGCGCGGTGCTGCGGGGGGCGGGGAGGTCGGTGAGGGCGCCCCAGGGTGGCGCCGGGGGCGCGGTGCTGCGGGGGGCGGGGAGGTCGGTGGAGGGCGCCCCAGGGTGGCGCCGGGGCGCGGTGCTGCGGGGAGGTCGGTGGAGGGCGCCCCAGGGTGGCGCCGGGGGGCGCGGTGCTGCGGGGGCGGGGAGGTCGGTGGAGGGCGCCCCAGGGTGGCGCCGGGGGGCGCGGTGCTGCGGGGGGCGGGGAGGTCGGTGGAGGGCGCCCCAGGGTGGCGCCGGGGGCGCGGTGCTGCGGGGGGCGGGGAGGTCGGTGGAGGGCGCCCCAGGGTGGCGCCGGGGGCGCGGTGCTGCGGGGGGCGGGGAGGTCGGTGGAGGGCGCCCCAGGGTGGCGCCGGGGGCACGGTGCTGCGGGGGGCGGGGAGGTCAGTGGAGGGCGCCCCAGGGTGGCGCCGGTGGCGCGGTGCTGCGGGGGGCGGGAGGTCAGTGGAGGGCGCCCCAGGGTGGCGCCGGGGGCACGGTGCTGCGGGGGGGCGGGAGCTCAGTGGAGGGCGCCCCAGGGTGGCGCCGGGGGGCGCGGTGCTGCGGGGGGCGGGGAGGTCGGTGGAGGGCGCCCCAGGGTGGCGCCGGGGGCGCGTGCTGCGGGGGGCGGGGAGGTCGGTGGAGG